>NW_027227884.1:0-171888 GCF_037783145.1 Equus przewalskii | reverse complement strand
CTGGCGTAGCCGCCAGGTGATTTTGCATGTCCAGCAATGGGTCCGGGGAGTCGAGAGGGTGGTCGGCATGTCCGGGCAGGTGGTCTCGGGATGCCCGGCAGGTGATTCTGCACTCCGGAGGCTATGGAGTGTCGGGATGTGGTTCTGTGCACCTCTGAGAGGTGGGGCCGGGATGCCCGGCAGGTGATACCGGAGTCTCGGGATTCGGTTCTGGGCACCTCTGAGAGGTGGTTCCGCCATGCCCGGCAGGTGATCTCGGAGTGTTCGCCGCAGTGGTTCTGGCGTAGCCGGGAGGTGATTTTGCATGTCCGGGATGGTCTGGCGATGTCGAGCCGGTGGTCTCGGCGTGTCCGCGCAAGTTGGGTTCCGGCGATGCCCGGCAGGTGATTCTGGAGTGTCGCATGAGGTTCCGGCGACGCTCTGAGCAGGTGCGTGTCGGCACGCTCCAGGCTTGCTCAGCTGTGACTACCGGAGTCTTAGCACGCAGTGTGTCTTGGCGTAGCAGGCAGGTGACTCTGCGGCTGTGAGCATGGTTCCGGCGAGTGCCTGCCGGTGGTTCCGGACTGTCGGGCAGGTGGTCGCATGTCCGGCAGGTGGTTCCGGCATGTCCGGCAGGTGATTCTGGCATGCCCTGGCAGCACGTGAGTCCGTCGAGTGCTCCGGCAGTGTGATTCTGGCGACCTGCTGAGACGGGTGGATTCGGCATGCCGGCAGGTGCTTGGAGTGTCCGGCATTGTGGCCTGGCACCTCTGAGAGGCGGTTCCGGAATGCCGGCATGTGATCCAGTGAGTGCTCTGCTCGAGCTGGTTCCTGGCGGAGCCGGCAGGTGTGATTTGTGGCGTGTCCAGCTAGGTGGTTGCGGGAGTGGATTCAGCGTGGTTCGCGGCATCCGGCAGGTGGTACTGGCGTGTCCGAACATGGTCTGGCAACGCTGAGAGGTGGGCTCCGGCATGCCCGCAGGTGGTCTCGGAGTGTCTGCCGAGCTGGTTCTGGAGTAGCCGGCAGGCTATTCTGAGTTCGACCGGGTGGTTCTGGCGGAGCCGGTCAGTGGTTCTGGCGTGTCGCAGGTGGTCTGGTCGGTCGGAGCAGGCTGGGAGTCAGGCTGGGACGTCCGAGCCAGGGGGTTCCGGCGTGGTCTGGCAGGTGGTCCGGCAGTGTCCGGGAGCATGGTTCCGCGATCTCAGGCGATCTTGGTGGCTGGCACGTCTGAGCAGGTGGTTCCGGCCTGGCTCGGACAGGTGCTTCCGGCGTGTCCGCACAAGTGGTCTGGCGTAGCTGAGAGATTGATGTCGGGTGACCGGAGGTGATCCGTAGCCATCGCCACGCAGGTGATTGGAGCGTGCCGCGTAGGTGCTCTGGCGTAGCTCGCAGGTGGTCTCTGGACGTGTCGAGCAGGCTGGTTCAGGCGATGCTCTGGCAGGTGGTCGGCGTGTCCGGCACGTGGTTCGTGTGCGTCTGAGCAGATGGTCCGGCATGCTCGGCAGGTAGTTCGGCAGGTCCGGCATGTGGTCCTGTACCTCAGAAGTGGTCGTGGCATGCAGGCAGGTGACTCGGAGTGCTCGCCAGGTGCTTGAGCGTAGCTCCGGCAGTCACTGGTTTGCATGTGTGTCTCCAGCTGGTGGTTCGTCGGCGAGCCGGCAGGTGGTACCGGCGTGCCGACATGGTCTCTGGGAGTCTGAGAGGTGGCTCCGGGCATGCCGGCAGGTGACCTAGTGTCCGGCATGTGGTTCTGGCACGCCTGATAGGTGGTCTTCGGCATGCCCGGCAGGCTGCAGTTTCGGAGTGTCCGCCAAGTGAGTCTGGCGATAGCCGGCAGGATGATTTTGGCGTGTCCGGCAGGGTGGTTCGGCGTAGCTTCGGCAGGTGGTTCCGAGCGTGTCCGAAGCAGGCAACCTGGGGGACGTCGTGGCAGTATGCGCCCTCAGCAGCAGGTGATGTCGGAGTGTCCGGCATGTGGTCTGGGCGACCTCTGAGCAGGTGGTCCGGCACTGCTCGGCAGGTGATCTCGGAGTGTCACGACATGTGGTTCTTGTTGCACCTCTGAGAGGTGGTCTCCGGCATGCCCGGCAGGTGGCTCTGGAGTGTCTGCCGAGCTGGTTCTGGCGTAGCGGCAGGTGCATTCTGAGCGTGTCCAGCAGGTGGTCTTGGGAGCCGATCAGGTGGCTCTGGCAGTACTCGGGCAGGTGGACGTCGGTGTCCGGAACATGGTCCTGGCAAGGCTCTGAGAGGCGGTTCGCGCGATGCCCGACAGGTGACTCGGAGTGTCCGCCAGTGGCTCTGGCGTAGCCGGCAGGTGATTCTGCATGTCCGCGGTGGTTCTGGCGAGTCGAGCCGTGTGGCTCGCAGCAGCGTGGCTCAGGCATGCCCGGCAGGTGCTCTCGGAGTGTCCGGCACGTGGTCTGGGTACTGTCTGAGAGGTGGTTCTGGCATGCCCGGCAGGTGACTGCGGAGTGTCCGCCGAGTGGTTCTGGCGTAGACCCGGCAGGGTGATCTTGGCGTGTCCAGGCAATGGTGTCGAGCGAGTCGAGCTGGTGGTTCGGCATGCTACGTGGTGCATGTCAGCAGGTGGTCTCAGGCGGGTCTGCAGGTGGTCTCGGCTGCCGGCAGGTGATTCCGGTGTGATCCGGCATGTGGTCTGGACGTCTGAGAGGTGGTCTCGGCATGCCCGGCAGGTGATCCTGAGTGTCCGCCAAGTGGGTCTGGCGCAGCCGGCAGGCTGATTCTGCGATGTCGGCATGTGATCGGCGAGTCGATCGGCTGGTCCGGCATGTCCGGAGGTGGCTCGGGATGCCCGGCAGGTGACTCGGGAAGTGTCCGGCATGTGGGTCTGGGACGCGCCGAGCAGGTGGTTCGGCATGTGCCGGCAGGTGATCCTGGAGTGTTCGCCAAGTGGGCTCTGGCGTAGCCGGCAGGGTGATTTTGCATGTCCGGCAATGGCTCCGGCGAGTCGGGCCGGATGGTTCCAGACATGTCCAGGCAGGTGAATCGGGAGGTGCCGGCATGTGGTCTGGCACTCTGAGAGGTGGTTCGGCATGCCCGGGAGGTGATTCGGAGTGTTCGGCATGTGGTCTGGGACCTCTGAGAGGTGGGCTCGGGGATGCCCGGCAGGTGGTTCGGAGTGTCTGCCGAGTGGTTCTGGCGAGTCGGCAGGTGACTGCGTGTCCAGCAGGTGGTCTGGGAGTGGACTGGTGGTTCGGCAGACTCGGCAGGTGGAACGGCCGTGTCGGGATGGCCGGGAAACCCTAGAGGCGGTTCGGGCATGCCGACATGTGATTGGAGTGTTCGCCAAGTGGTCTCTGCGTAGCCGGCAGGTCATTCTGCATGTCCGGCGGTGGTTCGGCGAGTCGAGCCGGTGGTTCCGGCGTGTCCGGCAGGTGGTCCTGGCGTGACTGGCACGAGGTTCTGGCACGCTCGAGAGTTGGTTCCGGGATGCCCGACAGGTGATTCGGAGTGTCGCCACGTGGTTCTGGCGTCCCGGCAGGTGATTTTGGCGGTCTGGCAGGTGTTCTGCAAGTCGAGCATTTGGCGCAGGCATGCTCAGCAGGGCTTCGGCGTGTCTGGCACGTGGTTCTGGTGTGTCTGAGAGCTGGTCCTGGCATGTTCGGGAGATGATTCCGGAGTGTCCACCAAGTGGTGTGGCAGACCCGGCAGGTGATTGAGCGTGTCAGGAGGTGGCTCCGCGAGTCGAGTAGGTGGTCGGCGTGTCGGCAGGTGGTCAGGCGGGCTGGAGGTGGTCGGTCTGTTCGGGGTGTGGTCGGCATCTAGGCACATGGTCTCTGGGACGTCTGATAGGTGGTCCGGTCGGCCTCGACAGGTGTTCCATGGTGTCCGCGAGTGGCTCTGGCATAGCCGGCAGGTGATGTTGGCGTGACCGGCAGGTGGTTCAGCTAGCTCGGCAGGTGATTCCGAAGTGTTCACCAATGGTTGTGGCGAGCCGGCAGGTGATCTGGCGTGTCCAGCAGGTGGTTTGGCGAGTCGAGCAGGTGGTTCTGGCGTGCTCGGCAGGTGCTTCGGTGTCATTGGCATGTGGTCCGGCATGTCTGAGAGGTGGCTCCGCCATGCCCGGCAGGTGACTCCGGAGTGTTCGCCAAGTGGTTCTGGCGTAGCCGGCAGGTGATTTTGCATGTCCGGCATGGTTCGGCGAGTCGAGCCGGTGGTTCCGGCATGTCCGGCAGGTGGTTCGGCATGCCCGGCAGGTGATTCGGAGTGTCGGCATGTGGGTCTGGCACCTCTGAGAGGTGGTCTCGGGATGCCCGGCAGGTGATTCCGGAGTGTTCGCCAAGTGGTTCTGGCGAGCCGGCAGGTGATTTGGCATGTCCGGCAGGTGGTCTCCGGCGAGTCGAGCCGGTGGCCGGATGTCCGGCAGGCGGTTCTGGCATGTCCGGCAGGTGGTTCCGGCATGTCCGAGCACGTGGTGGCTCGAGCATGCCGGCAGGTGACTCCGGAGTGTCCGGCAGGTGGTCTGGGAGCCCTGAGAGGTGGTCTCGGAATGCCGGCAGGTGACTCCGGAGTGTCTGCCGAGTGGTTGGGCGGAGCCAGCAGCGAGTCTGGCGTGTCTCGAGGTGGGCTTGGGAGTGGATGAGCTGGTTCTGGGATGCCGGCAGGTGGTGAATCGGCGTGTCCAGGTACATGGTCTGGCGAATCTGAAGGTGGTTCGGCACGTCCGACAGGTGATTCCGGAGTGTTCCCCAAGTGGTTCTGGCGTAGCCGGTAGGTGATTTTGCATGTCCGGCATGGTTCCGGCGGGTCGAGCCGGTGGTTCCGGCATGTCCGGCAGGTGATTCCGGCATGTCCAGCAGGTGGTTCCCAGCATGCCCGGCAGGTGATTCCGGAGTGTCCGGCATGTGGTTCTGGCACCTCTGAGAGGTGGTTCCGGCATGCCCGGCAGGTGATACCGGAGTGTCCGGCATTTGGTTCTGGCACCTCTGAGAGGTGGTTCCGGAATGCCTGGCATGTGATTCTGGAGTGTCTGCCGAGTGGTTCTGGCGTAGCCGGCAGTTGATTCTGGGCGTGTCCACTAGGTGGTTCTGGGAGTGGATCAGCTGGTCCGGCATACTCGGCAGGTGGTACCGTCGTGTCCAGGACATGGCTCTGGCAAGTCTGAGAGGTGGTTCGGCACGCCCGACAGGTGACTCCGGAGTGTTCGCCAAGCGGTTCTGGCGTAGACGGCAGGTCATTTTGCATGTCCGGTGGTGGTTCCGGCGAGTCGAGCCGGTGGTTCCGGCGTGTCCAGCAGGTGTTTCCAGTCTGTCCGGCAGGTGGTTATGGTGTGTCTGGCACGAGGTTCTGGCACGTCCGAGAGTTGGTTCCGGCATGCCCGACAGGCGATTCCGGAGAGTCCGCCACATGGTTCTGGCTTTCCCGGCAGGTGATTTTGGCGTGTCTGGCAGGTGTTTCTTGCAAGTGGAGCATGTGGCTCAGGCATGGTCAGCAGGTGCTTCCGGCGTGTCCGGCACGTGGTTCTGGTGTGTCAGAGGGCTGGTTCTGGCATTTCTGGCAGATGATTCCGGAGTGTCCACCAAGTGGTTCTGGTAGACCTGGCAGGTGATTTTGGCGTGTCTGGAAGGTGGTTCCGGCTAGTTGAGCAGGTGGATCAGGCGTGCTCGCCAGGGGGTTCAGGCGGGTCTGGCAGGTGGTTTCGGTCTGTTCGGGGAGTGGTTCCGGGATCTCAGGCACATGGTTCTGCCACGTCTGAGATGTGGTTCCGGCCGGCCCGCCAGGGGTTTCCGGAGTGTCCGTCAAGTGGTTCTGGCGTAGCTGAAAGGTGATGTTGGGGTGACCGGCAGGTGGTTCCAGCCAGCCCGGAAGGTGGTTCCGGAGTGTCTGCCGAGTGGTTCTGGGGTAGCCGTCAGGTGATTTTGGCGTGTCCAGCAGGTGGTTCCGGCGAGCTCAGCAGGTGGTACCGGCGTGTCCGGAACATGGTTCTGGCACGTCTGAGAGATGGTTCCGGCATGCCCGGCAGGTGACTCCGGAGTGTCCGGCATGTGGTTCTGGCACCTCTGAGAGGTGGTTCCGGCATGCCCGGCAGGTGATACCGGAGTGTCCAGCATTTGGTTCTGGCACCTGTGAGATCGGCTTCCGGCATGCCCAGCAGGTGATTCCGGAGTGTCTGCCGAGTGGTTCTGGCATAGTCGGCAGGTGATTCTGGCGTGTCCAGCAGGTGGTTCTGGGGAGTGGATCAGGTGGTTCCGGCATACTCGGCAGGTGGTACCGGCGTGTCCGGAACTTGGTTCTGGCAAGTCTGAGAGGTGGTTCCGGCATGTCCGGCAGATGATTCCGGAGTGTCCACCAAGTGGTTCTGGTATACCTGGCAGGTGATTTTGGCGTGTCAGGAAGGTGGTTCCGGCTAGTTGAGCGGGTGGATCAGGCGTGCTCGCCAGGGGGTTCAGGCGGGTCTGGCAGGTGGTTTCGGTCTGTTCGGGGAGTGGTTCCGGCATGTCAGGCACATGGTTCTGGCACGTCTGAGAGGTGGTTGCGGCCGGCCCGACAGGTGTTTCCGGAGTGTCTGCCAAGTGGTTCTGGCGTAGCTGAAAGGTGATGTTGGCGTGACCGGCAGGTGGTTCCAGCCAGCCCCGCAGGTGATTCCGGAGTGTCTGCCGAGTGGTTCTGGCGTAGCCGGCATGTGATTTTGGTGTGTCCAGCAGGTGCTTCCGGCGACCTCGGCAGGTGGTACGGCGCGTCCGGTACATGGTTCTGGCACGTCTGAGAGGTGGTTCCGGCATGCCCGGCAGGTGGTTCCGGAGTGTCTGCCGAGTGGTTCTGGCGTAGTCGGCATGTGATTCTGGCGTGTCCAGCAGGTGGTTCTGTGGAGTGGATCAGGTGGTTCCAGCATACTTGGCAGGTGGTACCGTCGTGTCCGGAACATGGTTCTGGCAAGTCTGAGAGGCGCTTCCGGCATGCCCGACAGGTGATTCCGGAGTGTTCGCCAAGTGGTTCTGGCGTAGCTGAAAGGTGATGTTGCCGTGACCGGCAGGTGGTTCCAGCCAGCCCGGCAGGTGATTCCAAAGTGTTCACCAAATGGTTGTGCCGTAGCCGGAAGGTGATTTTGGCGTGTCCAGCAGGTGGTTTTGGCGAGTCGAGCAGGTGGTTCTGGCGTGCTCGGCAGGTGCTTCCGGTGTCATTGGCATGCGGTTCCGGCATGTCTGAGAGGTGGTTCCGCCATGCCCGGCAGGTGATTCCGGAGTGTTCGCCAAGTGGTTCTGGCGTAGCCGGCAAGTGATTTTGCATGTCCGGCAATGGTTCCGGCGAGTCGAGCCGGTGGTTCCGGCATATCCGGCAGGTGATTCCGGCATGTCCAGCAGGTGGTTCTGGGGAGTGGATCAGGTGGTTCCGGCATGCCCGGCAGGTGATTCCGGAGTGTCCGGCATGTGGTTCTGGCACCTCTGAGAGGTTGTTCTGATATGCCCGGCAGGTGATACCGGAGTGTCCGGCATTTGGTTCTGGCACCTCTGAGAAGTGGTTCCGGGATGCCCGGCAGGTGGTTCCGGAGTGTCTGCCGAGTGGTTCTGGCGTGTCCAGCAGGTGATTTTGGCATGTCCGACAGGTGTATCTTGCGAGGCGAGCAGGTGGCTCAGGCATGCTCAACTGGTGCTTCCGGAGTCTCTGGCACGTGGTTCTGGTGTGTCTGAGAGCTGGTTTTGGCATGTCCGACAGATGATTCCGGAGTGTCCACCAAGTGGTTCTGGTATACCTGGCAGGTGATTTTGGCGTGTCAGGAAGGTGGTTCCGGCTAGTTGAGCAGGTGGATCAGGCGTGTTCGCCAGGGGCTTCAGGCGGGTCTGGCAGGTGGTTTCGGTTTGTTTGGGTAGTGGTTCCGGCATCTCAGGCACATGGTTCTGGCACGTCTGAGAGGTGGTTCCGGCCGGCCGGAGAGGTGTTTCCGGAGTGTCCGCCAAGTGGTTGTGGCGTAGCTGAAAGGTGATGTTGGCGTGACCGGCAGGTGGTTCCAGCCAGCCCGGCAGGTGATTCCGGAGTGTCTGCCGTGTGGTTCTGGCGTCTCCGGCAGGTGATTTTGGCGTGTCCAGCAGGTGGTTCCGGCGAGCTCGGCAGGTGGTACCGGCGTGTCCGGAACATGGTTCTGGCAAGTCTGAGAGATGGTTCCGGCATGCCCGGCAGGTGATTCCGGAGTGTCCGGCATGTGGTTCTGGCAAGTCTGAGAGTTGGTTCTGGCATGCCCGACAAGTGATTCCGGAGCGTCCGCCAAGTGTTTCTTGCGTACCTGGCAGTTGATTTTGGCGTGTCCAGCTGGTGGTTCCGGCGAGCTCGGCAGGTGGTACCAGCGTGTCCGGAATATGGTTCTGGCACGTCTGAGAGATGGTTCCCTTATGTCAGGCAGGTGATTCCGGAGTGTCCGGCATGTGGTTCTGGCACCTCTGAGAGGTGGTTCCGGCATGCCCGGCAGGTGATTCCGGAGTGTCCGGCATGTGGTTCTGGCACCTCTGACAGGTGGTTCCGGCATGCCCGGCAGGTTGTTCCGGAGTGTCTGCCGAGTGGTTCTGGCGTAGTCGGCAGGTGATTCTGGCGTGTCCAACTGTTGGTTGTGGGGAGTGGATCAGGTGGTTCCGGCATACTCGGCAGGTGGTACCGGCGTGTCCGGATGATGGTTCTGGCAAGTCTGAGAGGTGGTTCCGGCATGCCCGACAGGTGATTCCGGAGTGTTCGCCAAGTGGTTCTGGCGTAACCGGCAGGTCATTTTGCATGTCCGGCGGTGGTTCCGGCGAGTCGAGCCGGTGGTTCCGGCGTGTCCGGCAGGTGGTTCTGGCCTGCCCGGCAGGTGATTCCGGAGTGTCCGGCATTTGGTTCTGGCACATCTGAGAGGTGGTTCCGGAATGCCTGGCATGTGATTCCCGAGTGTCTGCCGAGTGGTTCTGGTGTAGCCGGCAGGTGATTTTGGCGTGTCCAACTGGTTGTTCCGGCGAGCTCGGCAGGTGGTTCCGGCCTGCCCGGCAGGTGATTCCGGAGTGTCCGGCATGTGGTTCTGGCACCTCTGAGTGGTGGTTCCGGCATGCCCGGCAGGCGATACCGGAGTGTTCGCCAAGTGGTTCTGCCGTAGCCGGCAGGTGATTTTGCATGTCCGGCAATGGTTCCGGCGAGTCGATCCGGTGGTTCCAGCATGTCCGGCAGATGGTTCCGGCATGCCCGGCAGGTGATTCCGGAATGTCCGGCATGTGGTTCTGGCACCTCTGAGAGGTGGTTCCGGCATGACCGGCAGGTGATACAGGATTGTTCGCCAAGTGGTTCTGGCGTAGCCGGCAGGTGATTTTGCATGTCCGGCAATGGTTCAGGCGAGTCGAGCCGGTGGTTCCGGAATGTCCGGCAGGTGGTTCCGGCATGTCCGGCAGGTGGTTCCGGCATGTCCAGCACGTGGTTCCAGCATGCCCAGCAGGTGATTCCGGAGTGTCCGGCATGTGGTTCTGGCAGCTGTGAGAGGTGGTTCCGGAATGCATGGCCTGTGATTCAGGAGTGTCTGCCGAGTGGTTCTGGCGTAGCCGGCAGTTGATTTTGGCGTGTCCGACAGGTGTATCTTGCGAATCGAGCAGGTGGCTCAGGCATGCTCAGCTGGTGCTTCCGGCGTCTCTGGCACGTGGTTCAGGTGTGTCTGAGAGCTGGATCTGGCATGTCCGGCAGATGATTCCGGTGTGTCCACCAAGTGGTTCTGGTATACCTGGCAGGTGATTTTGGCGTGTCAGGAAGGTGGTTCCGGCTAGTTGAGCAGGTGGATCAGGCGTGCTCGCCAGGGGGTTCAGGCGGGTCTGGCAGGTGGTTTCGGTCTGTTCGGGGAGTGGTTCCGGCATCTCAGGCACATGGTTCTGGCACGTCTGAGAGGTGGTTGCGGCCGGCCCGACAGGTGTTTCCGGAGTGTCTGCCGAGTGGTTCTGGCGTAGCCGGCAGGTGATTTTGGCGTGTCCAGCAGGTGCTTCCGGCGACCTCGGCAGGTGGTACGGCGCGTCCGGTACATGGTTCTGGCACGTCTGAGAGATGGTTCCGGCATGCCCGGCAGGTGATTCCGGAGTGTCCGGCATGTGGTTCTGGCACCTCTGAGAGGTGGTTCCGGCATGCCCGGCAGGTGGTCCCGGAGTGTCCAGCATGTGGTTCTTTCACCTCTGAGAGGTGGTTCCGGCATGCCCGGCAGGTGGTTCCGGAGTGTCTGCCGAGTGGTTCTGGCGTAGTCGGCAGGTGATTCTGGCGTGTCCAGCAGGTGGTTCTGGGGAGTGGATCAGGTGGTTCCGGCATACTCGGCAGGTGGTACCGGCGTGTCCGGAACTTGGTTCTGGCAAGTCTGAGAGGTGGTTCAGGCATGCCCGACAGGTGATTCCGGAGTGTTCGCCAAGTGGTTCTGGCGTAGCCGGCAGGTCATTTTGCATGTCCGGTGGTGGTTCCGGCGAGTCGAGCCGGTGGTTCCGGCGTGTCCAGCAGGTGTTTCCGGTCTGTCCGTCAGGTGGTTCTGGCGTGTCCGGCACGAGGTTCTGGCACGTACGAGATTTGGTTCCGGCATGCCCGACAGGTGATTCCGGAGAGTCCGCCACATGGTTCGGGCGTACCCGGCAGGTGATTTTGGCGTGTCTGGCAGGTGTTTCTTGCAAGTCGAGCATGTGGCTCAGGCATGATCAGCAGGTGCTTCCGGCGTGTCCAGCACGTGGTTCTGGTGTGTCAGAGGGCTGGTTCTGGCATTTCTGGCAGATGATTCCGGAGCGTCCACCAAGTGGTTCTGGTAGACCTGGCAGGTGATTTTGGCGTGTCTGGAAGGTGGTTCTGGCTAGTTGAGCAGGTGGATCAGGCGTGCTCGCCAGGGGGTTCAGGCGGGTCTGGCAGGTGGTTTCGGTCTGTTCGGGGAGTGGTTCCGGCATCTCAGGCACATGGTTCTGGCACGTCTGAGATGTGGTTCCGGCCGGCCTGACAGGCGTTTCCGGAGTGTCCGCCAAGTGGTTCTGGCTTAGCTGAAATGTGATGTTGTCCTGACCGGCAGGTGGTTCCAGCCAGCCCCGCAGGTGATTCCGGAGTGTCTGCCGAGTGGTTCTGGCGTAGCCGGCAGGTGATTTTGGCGTGTCCAGCAGGTGGTTCCGGCGAGCTCGGCAGGTGGTACCGGCGTGTCCGGAACATGGTTCTGGCACGTCTGAGAGATGGTTCCGGCATGCCCGGCAGGTGACTCCGGAGTGTCCGGCATGTGGTTCTGGCACCTCTGAGAGGTGGTTCCGGCATTCCCGGCAGGTGATACCGGAGTGTCCAGCATTTGGTTCTGGCACCTGTGAGAGGTGGTTCCGGAATGCCCGGCATGTGATTCCGGAGTGTCCGGCATGTGGTTCTGGCACCTCTGAGAGGTGGTTCCGGCATGCCCGGCAGGTGATTCCGGAGTGTCACTGGCATGTGGTTCGGCATGTCTGAGAGGTGGTTCCGCCATGCCCGGCAGGTGATCCCAGAGTGTTCCCCAAGTGGTTCTGGCATAGCCGGCAGGTGATTTTGCATGTCCGGCAATGGTTCCGGCGAGTCGAGCCGGTGGTTCCGGCATGTCCGGCAGGTGGTTCGGGCATGCCCGGCAGGTGATTCCGGAGTGTCCGGCATGTGGTTCTGGCACCTCTGAGAGGTGGTTCCGGCATGCCCGGCAGGTGATTCGGGAGTGTCCTGCATGTGGTTCTGGCACCTCTGAGAGGTGGGTCCGGCATGACCGGCATGTGGTTCCGGAGGTTCCCCCGAGTGGTTCTGGCGTAGTCGGCAGGTGATTCTGGCGTGTCCAGCAGGTGGTCTGGGGAGTGGATCAGGTGGTTCCAGCATACTCGGCAGGTGGTACCGTCGTGTCCGGAACATGGCTCTGGCAAGTCTGAGATGCGGTTCCGGCATTCCCGACAGGTGATTGCGGAGTGTTCGCCAAGTGGTTCTGGCGTAGCCGGCAGGTCATTTTGCATGTCCGGCGGTGGTTCCGGGGAGTCGAGCCGGTGGTTCTGGCGTGTCCGGCAGGTGGTTCTGGCGTGACCGGTACGAGGTTCTGGCACGTCTGAGAGTTGGTTCCGGCATGCCCGACAGGTGATTCCGGGTGTCCGCCACGTGGTTCTGGCGTACCCGGCAGGTGATTTTGGCTTGTCTGGCAGGTGTTTCTTGCAAGTCGAGCATTTGGCTCAGGCGTGCTCAGCAGGTGATTCCGGCGTGTCTGGCACGTGGTTCTGGTGTGTCTGAGAGCTGGTTCTGGCATGTCCGGCAGATGATTCCGGAGTGTCCACCAAGTGGTTGTGGCATACCCGGCAGGTGCTTTTAGCGTGTCAGGTAGGTGGTTCCAGCGAGTCGAGTAGGTGGTTCCGGCGTGCTCGGCAGGTGGTTCAGGCGGGTCTGGCAGGTGGTTTCGGTCTGTTCGGGGTGTGGTTCCGGCATGTCAGGCACATGGTTCTGGCACGTCTGATAGGTGGTTCCGGCCGGCCCGACATGTGTTTCCTTGTTGTCCGCCAAGTGGTTCTGGCATAGCTGGCAGGTGATGTTGGCGTGACCCGCAGGTGGTTCCAGCCAGCCCGGCATGTGATTCCGAAGTGTTCACCAAATGGTTGTGGCGTAGCCGGCAGGTGATTTTGGCGTGTCCAGCAGGTGGTTTTGGCGAGTCGAGCCGGTGGTTCTGGCGTGCTCGGCAGGTGCTTCCGGTGTCATTGGCATGTGGTTCCGGCATGTCTGAGAGGTGCTTCCGCCATGCCCGGCAGGTTATTCCGGAGTGTTCCCCAAGTGGTTCTAGCATAGCCGGCAGGTGATTTTGCATGTCCGGCAATGGTTCCGGCGAGTCGAGCCGGTGGTTCCGGCATGTCCGGCAGGTGGTCCCGGCATGCCCGGCAGGTGATTCCGGAGTGTCCGGCATGTGGTTCTGGCACCTCTGAGATGTGGTTCCGGCATGCCCAGCAGGTGATACCGGAGTGTTCGCCAAGTGGTTCTGGCGTAGCCGGCAGGTGATTTTGCATGTCCGGCAATGGTTCCGGCGAGTCGAGCCGTGGTTCCTGAATGTCCGGCAGGTGGTTCCGGCATGTCCGGCAGGTGGTTCCGGCATGTCCAGCACGTGGTTCCAGCATGCCCGGCAGGTGATCCCGGAGTGTCCGGCATGTGATTCTGGCACCTCTGAGAGGTGGCTCCGGCATGCCCGGCAGGTGATTCCGGAGTGTCCGGCATGTGGTTCTGGCACCTCTGAGAGGTGGCTCCGGCATGCCCGGCAGGTGGTTCCGGAGTGTCTGCCGAGTGGTTCTGGCGTAGTCGGCAGGTGATTCTGGCGTGTCCAGCAGGTGGTTCTGGGGAGTGGATCAGGTGGTTCCGGCATACTCGGCAGGTGGTACCGGCGTGTCCGGAACTTGGTTCTGGCAAGTCTGAGAGGTGGCTCCGGCATGCCCGACAGGTGATTCCGGAGTGTTCGCCAAGCGGTTCTGGCGTAGCCGTCAGGTCATTTTGCATGTCCGGTGGTGGTTCCGGCGAGTCGAGCCGGTGGTTCCGGCGTGTCCGGCAGGTGTTTCCGGTCTGTCCGGCAGGTGGTTCTGGCGTGTCCGGCACGAGGTTCTGGCACGTCCGAGAGCTGGTTCCGGCATGCCCGACAGGTGATTCCGGAGAGTCCGCCACATGGTTCTGGTGTACCCGGCAGGTGATTTTGGCGTGTCTGGCAGGTGTTTCTTGCAAGTCGAGCATGTGGCTCAGGCATGATCAGCAGGTGCTTCCGGCGTGTCCAGCACGTGGTTCTGGTGTGTCAGAGGGCTGGTTCTGGCATTTCTGGCAGATGATTCCGGAGTGTCCACCAAGTGGTTCTGGTAGACCTGGCAGGTGATTTTGGCGTGTCTGGAAGGTGGTTCCGGCTAGTTGAGCAGGTGGATCAGGCGTGCTCGCCAGGGGGTTCAGGCGCGTCTGGCAGGTGGTTTCGGTCTGTTCGGGGAGTGGTTCCGGCATCTCAGGCACATGGTTCTGCCACGTCTTCGATGTGGTTCCGGCCGGCCCGACAGGATTTTCCGGAGTGTCCGCCAAGTGGTTCTGGCGTAGCTGAAAGGTGATGTTGGCGTGACCGGCAGGTGGTTCCAGCCAGCCCGGCAGGTGATTCCGGAGTGTCTGCCGAGTGGTTCTGGCGTAGCCGGCAGGTGATTTTGGCGTGTCCAGCGGGTGGTTCCGGCGAGCTCGGCAGGTGGTACCGGCGTGTCCGGAACATGGTTCTGGCACGTCTGAGAGATGGTTCCGGCATGCCCGGCAGGTGACTCCGGAGTGTCCGGCATGTGGTTCTGGCACCTCTGAGATGTGGTCCCGGCATGCCCGGCAGCTGATACCGGAGTGTCCAGCATTTGGTTCTCGTACCTGTGAGAGGTGGTTCTGGAATGCCCGGCATGTGATTCCAGAGTGTCTGCCGAGTGGTTCTGGCGTAGCCGGCAGGTGATTTTGGAGTGTCCAGCAGGTGGTTCCGGCGAGCTCGGCAGGTGGTTCCGGCATGTCCGGAAAATGGTTCTGGCACGTCTGAGAGGTGGTTCTGGCATACCCGGCAGTTGGTTACGGACTGTCTGCCAAGTGGTTCTGGCGTAGCCGGCAGGTCATTTTGCATGTCCGGTGGTGGTTCCGGCGAGTCGAGCCGGTGGTTCCGGCGTGTCCAGCAGATGTTTCCGGTCTGTCCGGCAGGTGGTTCTGCCGTGACCGGCACGAGGTTCTGGCGCGTCTGAGGTTTGGTTCCGGCATGCCCGACCGGTGATTCCGGAGTGTCCGCCACGTGGTTCTGGCGTACCCGGCAGGTGATTTTGGCATGTCCGACAGGTGTTTCTTGCAAGTCGAGCATTTGGCTCAGGCATGCTCAGCTGGTGCTTCTGGCGTGTCTGGCACGTGGTTCTGGTGTGTCTGAGAGCTGGTTCTGGCATGTCCGGCAGATGATTCTGGAGTGTCCACCAAGTGGTTGTGGCATACCCGGCAGGTGATTTTAGCGTGTCAGGTAGGTGGTTCCGGCGAGTCGAGTAGGTGGTTCCGGCGTGCTCGGCAGGTGGGTCAGGCGGGTCTGGCAGGTAGTTTCGGTCTGTTCGGGGTGTGTTTCCGGCATCTCAGTCACATCGATCTGGCACGTCTGATAGGTGGTTCCCTCCGGCCCGACAGGTGTTTCCCTGGTGTCCGCCAAGTGGGTCTTGCATAGCTGGCAAGTGATGTTGGCGTGACCGGCAGGTGGTTCCAGCCAGCCCGGCTGGTGATTCCGAAGAGTTCACCAAATGGTTGTGGCGTAGCCGACAGGTGATTTTGGCGTGTCCTGCAGGTGGTTTTGGCGAGTCGAGAAGGTGGTTCTGGCGTGCTCGGCAGGTGCTTCCTGTGTCATTGGCATGTGGTTCCGTCATGTCTGAGAGGTGGTTCCGCCATGCCCGGCAGGTGATTCCGGAGTGTTCGCCAAGTGGTTCTGGCGTAGCCAGCAGGTGATTTTGCATGTCCAGCAATGCTTCCGGCGAGTCGAGCCGGTGGTTCCGGCATGTCCGGCAGGTGATTCCTGCATGTCCGGCAGATGGTTCCGACATGTCAAGCACGTGGTTCCAGCATGCCCGGCAGATGATTCCGAAGTGTCCGTCATATGGTTCTGGCAGCTCTGAGAGGTGGTTCCGGAATGCCTGGCAAGTGATTCCGGAGTGTCTGCCGAGTGGTTCTGGCGTAGCCGGCAGTTGATTTTGGCGTGTCCACTAGGTGGTTCTGGGGAGTGGATCAGCTGGTTCCGGCATACTCGGCAGGTGGTACCGGCGTGTCCAGAAGTTGGTTCTGGCAAGTCTGAGAGGAGGTTCCGGCACGCCCGACAGGTGATTCCGGAGTGTTCCCCAAGTGGTTCTGGCATAGCCGGTATGTGATTTTGCATGTCCGGCAATGTTCCCGGCGAGTCGAGCCGGTGGTTCCGGCATGTCCGGCAGATGATTCCGGCATGTCCAGCAGGTGGTTCCGGCATGCCCGGCAGGTGATTCCGGAGTGTCCGGCATGTGGTTCTGGCACCTCTGAGAGGTGGTTCTGGCATGCACGGCAGGTGATTCCGGAGTGTCCGGCACGAGGTTCCAGCACGTCTGAGAGTTGGTTCCGGCATGCCCGGCAGGATTTTCCGGAGTGTCCGCAAAGTGGTTCTGGCGTAGCTGAAACCTGATGTTGGCGTGACCGGCAGGTGGTTCTAGCCAGCCCCGCAGTTGATTCCGGAGTGTCTGCCGCGTGGTTCTGGCGTAGCCGGCAGGTGATTTTGGCGTGTCCAGCAGGTGGTTCCGGCGAGCTCGGCATGTGGTACCGGCGTGTCCGGAACATGGTTCTGGCACGTCTGAGTGATGGTTCCGGCATGCCCGGCAGGTGATTCCGGAGTGTTCGCCAAGTGGTTCTGGCGTAGCCGGCATGTCATTTTGCATGTCCGGCGGTGGTTCCGGCGAGTCGAGCCGGTGGTTCCAGCGTGTCCAGCAGGTGTTTCCGGTCTGTCCGGCAGGTGGTTCTGGCGTGTCCGGCACGAGGTTCTGGCACGTCTGAGAGTTGGTTCCGGCATGCCCGAATGGTGATTCCCGAGTGTCCCCCACGTGGTTCTGGCGTACCCGGTAGGTGATTTTGGCGTGTCTGGCAGGTGTTTCCGGCAAGTCGAGCATTTGGCTCAGGCATGATCAGCAGGTGCTTCCGGCGTGTCCGGCACGTGGTTCTGGTGTGTCAGAGGGCTGGTTCTGGCATTTCTGGCAGATGATTCCGGAGTGTCCACCAAGTGGTTCTGGTAGACTTGGCAGGTGATTTTGGCGTGTCTGGAAGGTGGTTCCGGCTAGTTGAGCAGGTGGATCAGGCGTGCTCGCCAGGGGGTTCAGGCGGGTCTGGCAGGTGGTTTCGGTCTGTTCGGGTAGTGGTTCCGTCATCTCAGGCACATGGTTCTGGCACGTCTCAGAGGTGGTTCCGGCCGGCCCGACAGGTGTTTCCGGAGTGTCCGCCAAGTGGTTCTGGCGTAGCTGAAAGGTGATGTTGGCGTGACCGGCAGGTGGTTCCAGCCAGCCCGGCAGGTGATTCCGGAGTGTCTGCCGAGTGGTTCTAACGTAGCCGGCAGGTGATTTTGGCGTGTCCAGCATGTGGTTCCGGCGAGCTCGTCAGGTGGTACCGGCGTGTCCGGAACATGGTTCTGGCACGTCTGAGAGATGGTTCCGGCATGCCCGGCAGGTGACTCCGGAGTGTCCGGGATGTGGTTCTGGCACCTCTGAGAGGTGGTTCCGGCATGCCCGGCAGGTGATACCGGAGTGTCCAGCATTTGGTTCTGGCACCTGTGAGAGGTGGTTCCTGAATGCCCGCATGTGATTCCGGAGTGTCTGCCGAGTGATTCTGGCGTAGCTGGCAGGTGATTTTGGCGTGTCCAGCAGGTGGTTCCGGCGAGCTCGGCAGGTGGTTCCGGCATTTCCGGAACATGGTTCTGGCACGTCTGAGAGATGGTTCCGGCATGCCCCGCAGGTGATTCCAGAGTGTCCGGCATGTGGTTCAGGCACCTCTGAGAGGTGGTTCCGGCATGCCCGGCTGTTGGTTACGGAGTGTCTGCCGAGAGGTTCTGGAGTAGCCGGCAGGTGATTCTGGCGTATACAGCAGGTGGTTCTGGGGAGTGGATCAGGTGGTTCCGGCATACTCGGCATGTGGTACCGGCGTGTCCAGAACATGGTTCTGGCAAGTCTGAGACGTGGTTCCGGCACGCCCGACAGGTGATTCCGGAGCGTCCCCCAAGTGTTTCTGGCGTACCCGGCAGGTGATTTTGGCATGTCCGACAGGTATATCTTGCGAGTCGAGCAGGTGGCTCAGGCATGCTCAGCTGGTGCTTCCGGCGTCTCTGGCACGTGGTTCTGGTGTGTCTGAGAGCTGATTCTGGCATGTCCGGCAGATGATTCCGGAGTGTCCACCAAGTGGTTGTTGCATACCCGGCAGGTGATTTTAGCGTGTCAGGAAGTTGGTTCCGGCTAGTTGAGCAGGTGGATCAGGCGTGCTCGCCAGGCGGTTCAGGCAGGTCTGGCAGGTGGTTTCGGTCTGTTCGGGTAGTGGTTCCGGCATCTCAGGCTCATGGTTCTGGCACGTCTGAGAGGTGGTTGCGGCCGGCCCGACAGGTGTTTCAGGAGTGTCCGCCTAGTGGTTCCAGCGTAGCTGAAAGGTGATGTTGGCGTGACCGGCAGGTGGTTCCAGCCAGCCCCGAGGGGATTCCGGACTGTCTGCCGACTGGTTCTGGCGTAGCCGGCAGGTGATTTTGGCGTGTCCAGCAGGTGGTTTTGGCGAGTCGAGCAGGTGGTTCTGGCGTGCTCGCCAGGTGCTTCCGGTGTCACTGGCATGCGGTTCCGGCATGTCTGAGAGGTGGTTCCGCCATGCCCGGCAGGTGATTCCGGAGTGTTCGCCAAGTGGTTCTGGCGTAGCCGGCAGGTGATTTTCCATGTCCGGCACTGGTTCCGGCGAGTCGAGACGGTGGTTCCGGCATGTCCAGCAGGTTGTTCCGGCATTCCGGGCAGGTGATTTCGGAGTGTCCGGCATGTGGTTTTGGCACGTCGGAGAGGTGGTTCCGGCATGCCCGTCAGGTGATTCCGGAGTGTCCGGCATGTGGTTCTGGCACCTCTGAGAGGTGGTTCCGGCAAGCCCGGCAGTTGGTTACGGAGTGTCTGCCGAGTGGTTCTGTAGTAGCCGGCAGGTGATTCTGGCGTATCCAGCAGGTGGTTCTGGGAGGTGGATCTGGTGGTTCCGGCATACTCGGCAGGTGGTACCGGCGTGTCCGGAACATGGTTCTGGCAAGTCTGAGAGGTGGTTCCGGCATGCCCGACAGGTGATTCCGGAGTCTTCACCAAGTGGTTCTGGCGTAGCCGGCAGGTCATTTTGCATGTCCGGAGGTGGTTCCGGCGAGTCGAGCCGGTGGTTGCAGCGTATCCAGCAGGTGTTTCCGGTCTGTCCGGCAGGTGATTCTGGCGTGACGGCATGAGGTTCTGGCACGTCTGAGAGTTGGGTCCGGCATGCCCGACAGGTGATTCCAGAGTGTCCGCCACGTGGTTCTGGCGTACCCGGCAGGTGATTTTGGCTTGTCTGGCAGGTGTTTCTTGCAAGTCGAGCATTTGGCTCAGGCATGCTCAGCAGGTGCTTCCGGCGTGTCTGGCACGTGGTTCTGGTGTGTCTTAGAGCTGGTTCTGGCATGTCCGGCAGATGATTCCGGAGTGTCCACCAAGTGGTTGTGGCATACCCGACAGATGATTTTAGCGTGTCAGGTAGCTGGTTCCGGCGAGTCGAGTAGGTGGTTCCGGCGTGCTCGGCAGGTGGTTCAGGCGGGTCTGGCTGGTGGTTCCGGTCTGTTCGGGGTGTGGTTCCGGCATCTCAGGCACATGGTTCTGGCACGTCTGATAGGTGGTTCCGGACGGCCCGGCGGGTGTTTCCATGTTGTCTGCCAAGAGGTTCTGGCATAGCTGGCAGGTGATGTTGGCGTGACCGGCAGGTGGTTCCAGCCAGCCCGGCAGGTGATTCCGAAGCGTTCACCAAATGGTTGTGGCGTAGCCGGCCTGTGATTTTGGCGTTTACAGCAGGTGGTTTTGGCGAGTCGAGCAGGTGGTTGTGGAGGGCTCGGCAGGTGATTCCGGTGTCATTGGCATGTGGTTCCGGCATGTCTGAGAGGTGGTTCCGCCATGCCCGTCAGGTGATTCCGGAGTGTTCGCCAAGTGGTTCTGGCATAGCCGGCAGGTGATTTTGCATGTCCGGCAATGGTTCCGGCGAGTCGAGCCGGTGGTTCCGGAATGTCTGGCAGGTGGTTCCGGCATGTCCAGCACGTGGTTCCAACATGCCCGGCAGGTGATTCCGTAGTGTCCGGCATGTGGTTCTGGCACCTCTGAGAGGTGGTTCCTGAATGCCTGGCATGTGATTCCGGAGTGTGTGCCGAGTGATTCTGGCGTAGCCGGCAGTTGATTTTGGCGTGTCCACTAGGTGGTTCTGGGGAGTGGATCAGCTGGTTCCGGCATACTCGGCAGGTGGTACGGGCGTGTCCAGAACATGGTTCTGGCAAGTCTGAGAGGTGGTTCCGGCACGCCCGACAGGTGATTCCGGACTGTCCGCCACGTTGTTCTGGCATACCCGGCTGGTGATTTTGGCGTGTCTGGCAGGTGCTTCTGGCAAGTCGAGCATTTGGCTCAGGCATGCTCAGCAGGTGCTTCCGGCGTGTCTGGCACGTGGTTCTGGTGTGTCTGAGAGCTGGTTCTGGCATCTCCGGCAGATGATTCCGGAGTGTCCATCAAGTGGTTCTTGTATACCTGGCAGGTGATTTTGGCGTGTCAGGAAGTTGGTTCCGGCTAGTTGAGCAGGTGCATCAGGCGTGCTCGCCAGGGGGTTCAGGCGGGTCTGGCAGGTGGTTTCGGTCTGTTCGGGGAGTGGTTCCGGCATCTCAGGCTAATGGTTCTGGCACGTCTGAGAGGTGGTTCCGGCCGGCCCGACATGTGTTTCCATGGTGTCCGCCAAGTGGTTCTGGCATAGCTGGCAGGTGATGTTGGCGTGACCAGCAGGTGGTTCCAGCAATCCCGGCAGGTGATTGCGAAGAGTTCACCAAATGGTTGTGGCGTAGCCGGCAGGTGATTTTGGCGTGTCCAGCATGTGGTTTTGGCGAGTCGAGCAGGTGGTTCTGGCGTGCTCGGCAGGTACTTCCGGTGTCATTGGCATCTGGTTCCGGCATGTCGGAGAGGTGGCTCCGGCATGCCCGGCAGGTGGTTCCGGAGAGTCTGCCGAGTGGTTCTGGAGCCAGCCCAGCAGGTGATTCCGAAGAGTTCACCAAATGTTGTGGTGTAGCCGGCAGGTTATTTTGGCGTGTCAGGAAGGTGGTTCCGGCTAGTTGAGCAGGTGGATCAGGCGTGCTCGCCAGTGGGTTCAGGCGGGTCTGGCAGGTGGTTTCGGTCTGTTCGGGGAGTCGTTCCGGCATCTTAGGCACATGGTTCTGGCACGTCTGAGAGGTGGTTCCGGCCGGCCGGAGAGGTGTTTCCGGAGTGTCCGCCAAGTGGTTCTGGAGTAGCTGAAAGGTGATGTTGGCGTGACCGGCAGGTGGTTCCAGCCAGCCCGGCAGGTGATTCCGGAGTGTCTGCCGTGTGGTTCTGGCGTAGCTGGCAGGTGATTTTGGCGTGTCCAGCAGGTGGTTTTGGCAAGTCGAGCAGGTGGTTCTGGCGTGCTCGGCAGGTGCTTCCAGTGTCATTGCCATGTGGTTCCGGCATGTCTGAGAGCTGGTTCCGCCATGCCCGGCAGGTGATTCCTGAGTGTTCCCCAAGTCGTTCTGGCATAGCCGGCAGGTGATTTTGCATGTCCGGCAATGGTTCCTGGGAGTCGAGCCGGTGGTTCCGGCATGTCCGGCAGGTGATTCCGGCATGTCCAGCAGGTGGTTCCGGCATGCCCGGCACGTGATTCCGGAGTGTCCGGCATGTGGTTCTGGCACCTCTGAGATGTGGTTGCGGCATGCCCGGCAGGTGGTTCCGGAGTGTCTGCCGAGTGGTTCTGGCGTAGTCGGCAGGTGATTCTGGCGTGTCCAGCAGGTGGTTCTCCGGAGTGGATCAGGTGGTTCCGGCATACTCGGCAGGTGGTACCGGCGTGTCCGGAACTTGGTTCTGGCACGTCTGAGAGTTGGTTCCGGCATGCCGGACAGGTGATTCCGGAGTGTCCGCCACGTGGTTCTGGCGACCCGGCAGGTGATTTTGGCGTGTCTGGCAGGTGTTTCTTGCGAGTCGAGCAGGTGGCTCAGGCATGCTCAGCTGGTGCTTCCGGCGTGTCTGGCACGTGGTTCTGGTGTGTCTGAGATCTGGTTCTGGCATGTCTGGCAGATGATTCCGGAGTGTCCAGCAATTGGTTCTGGTATACCTGGCAGGTGATTTTGGCGTGTCAGGAAGGTGGTTCCGGCTAGTTGAGCAGGTGGATCAGGCGTGCTCGCCAGGGGGTTCAGGCGGGTCTGGCAGGTGGTTTCGGTCTGTTCGGGGAGTGGTTCCGGCATCTCAGGCACATGGTTCTGGCACGTCTGAGAGGTGGTTCCGGCCGGCCCGACAGGTGTTTCCGGAGTGTCCGCCAAGTGGTTCTGGCGTAGCTGAAAGGTGATGTTGGCGTGACCGGCAGGTGGTTCCAGCCAGCCCGGCAGGTGATTCCGGAGTGTCTGCCGAGTGGTTCTGGCGTAGCCGGCAGGTGATTTTGGCGTGTCCAGCAGGTGGTTCCGGCGAGCTCGGCAGGTGGTTCCGGCATGTCCGGAACATGGTTCTGGCACGTCTGAGAGATGGTTCCGGCATGCCCGGCAGGTGATTCCGGAGTGTCCGGCATGTGGTTCTGGCACCTCTGAGAGGTGGTTCCGGCATGCCCGGCAGGTGATTCCGGAGTGTCCGCCATGTGGTTCTGGCGTACCCGGCAGTTGATTTTGGCGTGTCCAGCTGGTGGTTCCGGCGAGCTCTGGCAGGTGGTACCGGAGTGTCCGGAACATGGTTCTGGCACGTCTGAGAGATGGTTCCGGCATGCCCGGCAGGTGATTCCGGAGTGTTCGCCAAGTGGTTCTGGCGTAGCAGGCAGGTGATTTTGCATGTCCGGCAATGGTTCCGGCGAGTCGAGCTGGTGGTTCCGGAATGTCCGCCAGGTGGTTCCGGCGTGTCCGGCAGGTGGTTCCGGCATGTCCAGCACGTGGTTCCGGCATGCCCGGGAGGTGATTCCGGAGTGTCCGATATTTGGTTCTTGCACCTCTGAGAGGTGGTTCCGGCATGCCCGGCAGGTGGTTCCGGCAGTGTCCTGCATGTGGTTCTGGCACCTCTGAGAGGTGGTTCCGGAATGCCCGGCAGGTTGCTTCCGGAGTGTCTCGCCGAGTGGTTCTGGCGTAGTCGGCAGGTGATTCTGGCATGTCCAGCAGGTGGTTCCGGCGGAGTCGGTCAGGTGTTTCCGGCATACTCGGCAGGTGGTACCAGCGTGTCCGGAACATGGTTCTGGCAAGTCTGAGAGGTGGTTCCGGCAAGACCCACAGGTGATTCCGGAGTGTTCGCCAAGTGGTTCTGGTGCAGCCGACAGGTGATTTTGCATGCCCGGCAATGGTTCCGGAGTGTCTGCCGAGTGGTTCTGGAGTAGCCGGCAGGTGATTCTGGCGTGTCCGGCAGGTGGTTCTGGCAAGTCGAGCACGTGGTTCCAGCATGCTCGGCAGGTGATTCCGGCGTGTCCGGCATGTGGTTCTGGCACCTCTGAGAGGTGGTTCCGGAATGCCTGGGAGGTGGTTCCGCCATGACCCGGCAGGTGATTCCGGAGTGTTCGCCAAGTGGTTCTGGTGTAGCCGGCAGGTGATTTTGCATGTCCGGCAGATGGTTCCGGCGAGTCGAGCCGGTGGTTCCGGCATGCTCCGGCAGGTGGTTCCGGCATGCGCGGCAGGTGATTCCGGTCTGTTGGGGAGTGGTCCGGCACTCGGCACATGGTTCTGGCACGTCTGAGAGGTGGTTCCGGCAGCCCGTCAGGTGATACCGGAGTGTTCGCCAAGTGGTTCTGGCGTAGCCGACAGGTGATTTTGCATGTCCGGCAATGGTTCCGGTGAGCTCGAGCCGGTGGTTCCGGAGTGCGCCAATGGTTCGCGTCCGGCAGGTGGTTCCGGCATGTCCGGCAGGTGGTTCCGGCATGTCCAGCACGTGGTTCCAGCATGCCCGGCAGGTGATTCCGGAGTGTCCTGCATGTGGTTCTGGCACCTCTGAGAGGTGGTTCCGGAATGCCTGGCCTGTGATTCCGGAGTGTCTCGCCGAGTGGTTCTGGCATAGCCGGCAGGTCATTTTGCATGTCCGGCGGTCGTTCCGGCGAGTCGAGCCGGTGGTTCCGGCGTAGCCTGCAGTTGAATTTGGCGTGTCCACTAGGTGGTTCTGGGGAGTGGATCAGCTGGTTCCAGCATACTTGGCAGGTGGTACCGGCGTATCCAGAACATGGTTCTGGCAAGTCTGAGAGGTGGTTTCGGCACGCCCGACAGGTGATTCCGGAGAGTCCACCAAGTGTTTCTGGCATACCCGGCAGGTGATTTTCACCTGTCCGACAGGTGTATTTTGCGAGTCGAGCAGGTGGCTGAGGCATGCTCAGCTGGTGCTTCCGGCGTCTCTGGTACGTGGTTCTCGTGTGTGTGAGAGCTGGTTCTGGCATCTCCGGCAGATGATTCCAGAGTGTCCACCAAGTGGTTCTTGTATACCTGGCAGGTGATTTTGGCGTGTCAGGAAGGTGGTTCCGGCTAGTTGAGCAGGTGGATCAGGCGTGCTCGCCAGGGGGTTCACGCGTGTCTGGCAGGTGGTTTCGGTCTGTTCGGGGAGTGGTTCCGGCATCTCAGGCTCATGGTTCTGGCACATCTGAGAGGTGGTTCGGGCCGGCCCGACAGGTGTTTCCATGGTGTCCGCCAAGTGGTTCTGGCATAGCTGAAAGATGATGTTGGCGTGACCGGCAGGTGGTTCCATCAAGCCCGGCAGGTGATTCCGAAGAGTTCACCAAATGGTTGTGGCGTAGCCGGCAGGTGATTTTGGCGTGTGCAGCAGGTGGTTTTGGCGAGTCGAGCAGGTGGTTCTGGCGTGCTCGGCAGGTGCTTCCGGTGTCATTGGCATGTGGTTCCGGCATGCCCGGCAGGTAGTTCCGGAGAGTCTGCCGAGGGGTTCTGGAGCCAGCCCGGCAGGTGATTCCGAAGAGTTCACCAAATGCTTGTGGCGTAGCCGGCAGGTTATTTTGGCGTGTCAGGAAGGTCGTTCCGGCTAGTTGAGCAGGTGGATCAGGCGTGCTCGCCAGTGGGTTCAGGCTGGTCTGGCAGGTGGTTTCGGTCTGTTCGGGGAGTGGTTCCGGCATCTCAGGCACATGGTTCTGGCACTTCTGAGAGTGGTTGCTGCTGGCCCGACAGGTGTTTCCGTAGTGTCCGCCAAGTGGTTCTGGCGTAGCTGAAAGGTGATGTTGGCGTGACCGGCAGGTGGTTCCAGCCAGCCCCGCAGGTGATTCCGGAGTGTCTGCCGAGTGGTTCTGGCGTAGCCGGCAGGTGATTTTGGCGTGTCCAGCAGGTGGTTCCGGCGAGCTCGGCAGGTGGTACCGGCGTGTCCGGAGCTTGGTTCTGGCACGTCTGAGAGATTGTTCCGGCATGCCCGGCAGGTGATTCCGGAGTGTCCGGCATGTGGTTCTGGCACCTCTGAGAGGTGGTTCCGGCATGCCCGGCAGGTGGTTCCCGAGTGTCTACCGAGTGGTTCTGGCGTAGCCGGCAGGTGATTCTGGCGTGTCCAGCAGGTGGTTCTGGGGAGTGGATCAGGTGGTTCCGGCATACTCGGCAGGTGGTACCGGCGTGTCAGGAACATAGTTCTGGCAAGTCTGAGAGGTGCTTCTGGCATGCCCGACAGGTGATTCCGGAGTGTTCGCCAAGTGGTTCTGGCGTACCCGGCAGGTCATTTTGCATGTCCGGCGGTGGTTCCTGCTAGTCGAGCCGGTGGTTCCGGCGTGTCCAGCAGGTGTTTCCGGTCTGTCTGGCAGGTGGTTCTGGCGTGTCCGGCACGAGGTTCTGGCATGTCTGAGAGTTGGTTCCGGCATGCCCGACAGGTGATTCTGGAGTGTCCGCCACGTGGTTCTGGCGTACCCGGCAGGTGATTTTGGCATGTCCGACAGGTGTTTCTTGCGAGTCGAGCAGGTGGCTCAGGCATGCTCAGCTGGTGCTTCCGGCGTCTCTGGCACGTGTTTCTGGTGTGTCTGAGAGCTGGTTCTAGCATGTCCGGCAGATGATTCCGGAGTTTCCACCAAGTGGTTGTGGCATACCCGGCAGGTGATTTTAGCGTGTCAGGTAGGGGGTTCCAGGGAGTCGAGTAGGTGGTTCCGGCGTGCTCGGCAGGTGGTTCAGGCGGGTCTGGCACGTGGTTTCGGTCTGTTCAGGGTGTGATTCGGGCATCTCAGGCACATGGTTCTGGCACGTCTGATAGGTGGTTCCGGCCGGCCCGACAGGTGTTTCCATGGTGTCCGCCAAGTGGTTCTGGCATAGCTGGCAGGTGATTTTGGCGTGACTGGCAGGTGGTTCCAGCCAGCCCGGCAGGTGATTCCGAAGAGTTCACCAAATGGTTGTGGCGTAGCCGGCAGGTGATTTTGGCGCGTCCAGCAGGTGGTACCGGCGAGCTCGGCAGGTGGTTCCGGCATGTCCGGTACATGGTTCTGGCACGTCTGAGAGATGGTTCCGGCATGCCCGGCAGGTGATTCCGGAGTGTCCGGCATGTGGTTCTGGCACCTCTGAGAGGTGGTTCGGCATGCCCGGCACGTGGTTCTGGAGTGTCTGCCGAGTGGTTCTGGCGTGGCCGGCAGGTGATTCTTGCATGTCCAGCAGGTGGTTTTGGGGAGTGGATCATGTGGTTCCGGCATACTCGGCAGGTGGTACCGGCGTGTCCGGAACATGGTTCTGGCAAGTCTGAGAGGTGGTTCTGGCAAGCCCGGCAGGTGATTCCGAAGTGTTCACCAAACGGTTGTGGCGTAGCCGGAAGGTGATTTTGGCGTGTCCAGCAGGTGGTTTTGGCGAGTCGAGCAGGTGGTTCTGGCGTGCTCGGCAGGTGCTTCCAGTGTCATTGGCATGTGGTTCCGGCGTGTCTGAGAGGTGGTTCCGCCATGCCCGGCAGGTGATTCCGGAGGGTTCCCCAAGTGGTTCTGGCATAGCCGGCAGGTGATTTTGCATGTCCGGCAATGGTTCCGGCGAGTCGAGCCGGTGGTTCCGGCATGTCCGGCAGGTGCTTCCGGCATGACCGGCAGGTGATTACGGAGTGTTCGCCAAGTGGTTCTGGCGTAGCCGGCAGGTGATTTGGCATGTCTGGCAATGGTTCCGGCGAGTCAAGCCGGTGGTTCCGGAATGTCCGGCAGGTGGTTCCGGCATGTCCGGCAAGTGGTTCCGGCATGTCCAGCACGTGGTTCCAGCATGCCCGGCAGGTGATTCCGGAGTGTCCGGCATGTGGATCTGGCACCTCTGAGAGGTGGTTCCGGCATGCCCGGCAGGTGATACCGGAGTGTCCGGAATTTGGTTCTAGCACCTCTGAGAGGTGGTTCCGGAATGCCTGGCCTGTGATTCCGGAGTGTCTGCCGAGTAGTTCTGGCGTAGCCGGCAGTTGATTTTGGCGTGTCCACTAGGTGGTTCTGGGGAGTGGATCAGCTGGTTCCGGCATACTCGGCAGGTGGTACCGGCGTGTCCAGAACATGGTTCTGGCAAGTCTGAGAGTTCTTTCCGGCATGCCCGACAGGTGATTCCGGAGTGTCCGCCACGTGGTTCTGGCGTACCCGGCAGGTGATTTTGGCGTGTCTGGCAGGTGTTTCTTGCAAGTCGAGCATGTGGCTCAGGCATGATCAGCAGGTGCTTCCGGCGTGTACGGCACGTGGTTCTGCTGTGTCAGAGGGCTGGTTCTGGCATTTCCGGCAGATGATTCCGGAGTGTCCACCAAATGGTACTGGCAGACCTGGCAGCTGATTTTGGCGTGTCTGGAAGGTGGTTTCGGCTAGTTGAGCAGGTGGATCAGGCGTGCTCACCAGGGGGTTCAGGCGGGTCTTGCAGGTGGTTTCGGTCTGTTCGGGATGTGGTTCCGGCATCTCACGCACATGGTTCTGGCACGTCTGAGAGGTGGTTCCGGCCGGCCCGACAGGTGTTTCCGGAGTGTCCGCCAAGTGGCTCCGGCGTAGCTGAAAGGTCATGTTGCAGTGACCGGCAGGTGGTTCCAGCCAGCCCGGCAGGTGATTCCGGAGTGTCTGCTGAATGGTTCTGGCGTAGCCGGCAGGTGATTTTGCCGTGTCCAGCAGGTGGTTCCGGCGACCTCGGCAGGTGGTACCTGTGGGTCCGGAACATGGTTCTGGCACGTCTGGAAGATGGTTCCGGCATGCCCGGCAGGTGAATCCGGAGTGTCCGTCATGTGGTTCTGGCACCTCTGAGAGGTGGTTCCGGCATGCCCGGCAGGTGGTTCCGGAGTGTCTGCCGAATGGTTCTGGCGCAGCCGGCAGGTGATTCTGGGGTGTCCAGCAGATGGTTCTGGCGAGTGGATCAGGTGGTTCCGGTATACTCGGCAGGTGGTACCGGCGTGTCCGGAACATGGTTCTGGCAAGTCTGAGAGGTGGTTCCGGGATGCCCGGCAGGTGGTTCCGGAGAGTCTGCCGAGTGGTTCTGGAGCCAGCCCGGCAGGTGATTCCGAAGAGTTCACCAAATGGTTGTGGCGTAGCCGGCAGGTGATTTTGGCGTGTCAGGAAGGTGGTTCCGGCTGGTTGAGCAGGTGGATCAAGCGTGCTCGCCAGGGGGTTCAGGCGGGTCTGGCAGGTGGTTTCGGTCTGTTCGGGGAGTGGTTCCGGCATCTCAGGCACATGGTTCTGGCACGTCTCAGAGGTGGTTCCGGCCGGCCCGACAGGTGTTTCCGGAGTGTCCGCCAAGTGGTTCTGGCGTAGCTGAAAGTTGATGTTGGCGTGACCGTCAGGTGGTTCCGGCATGCCCGGCAGGTGGATCCGGAGTGTCTGCCGAGTGGTTCTGCCGTAGCCGGCAGGTGATTCTGGCGTGTCCTGCAGATGGTTCTGGGGAGTGGATCAGGTGGTTCCGGCATACTCAGCTGGTGGTACCGGTGTGTCCGGAACATGGTTCTGGCAAGTCTGAGAGGTGGTTCTGGCATGCCCGTCAGGTGATTCCGGAGTTTTCGCCAAGTGGTTGTGGCGTAGCCGGCAGGTCATTTTGCATGTCCGTCGGTGGTTCCGGCGAGTCGAGCCGGTGGTTCCGGCGTGTCCAGCAGGTGGTTCCGGTCTCTCCGGCAGGTGGGTCTGGCGTGTCCGGCACGAGGTCTGGCACGTCTGAGAGTTGGTTCCGGCATGTCCGACAGGTGATTTCGGAGTGTCCGCCACGTGGTTGTGGCGTACCCGGCAGGTGATTTTGGTGTTTCTGGCAGGTGTTTCTTGCAAGTCGAGCATTTGGCTCAGGCATGATCAGCAGGTGCTTCCGGCTTGTCCCCACATGGTTCTGCTGTTTCTGAGAGCTGGTTCTGGCATGTCCGGCAGATGATTCCGGAGTGTCCACCAAGTGGTTGTGGCATACCCGGCAGGTGATTTTAGCGTGTCAGGTAGGTGGTTCCAGCGATTCGAGTTGGTGGTTCCGGCGTGCTTGTCAGGTGGTTCAGGCGGGTCTGGCAGGTGGTTTCGGTCTGTTCGGGGTGTGGTTCTGGCATCTCAGGCACATGGTTCTGGCACGTCTGATAGGTGGTTCCGGCCGGCCCGGCAGGTGTTTCCATGGTGTCCGCCAAGTGGTTCTGGCATAGCTGGCAGGTGATGTTGGCGTGACCGGCAGGTGGTTCCAGCCAGCCCAACAGGTGATTCCGAAGAGTTCACCAAATGGTTGTGGCGTAGCCGGCAGGTGATTTTGGCGTGTGCAGCAGGTGTTTCCGGTCTGTCCGGCAGGTGGTTCTGGCGTGACCGGCACGAGGTTCTGGCACGTCTGAGAGTTGGTTCCGGCATGCCCGACAGGAGATTCCGGAGTGCTCGCCAAGTGGTTCTGGCGTACCCGGCAGGTGATTTTGCATGTCCGGCAATGGTTCCGGCGAGTCGAGCCGGTGGATCCGTCATCTCTGGCAGGTGGTTCCGGCATGCCCAGCAGATGGTTCCGGAGTGTCCGGCATGTGGTTCTGGCACATCTGAGAGGTGGTTCCGGCATGCCCGGCAGGTGATACCGGAGTGCCCGGCATTTGGTTCTGGCACCTGTGAGAGGTGGTTCCGGAATGCCTGGCATGTGATTCCGGAGTGTCTGCCGAGTAGTTCTGGCGTAGCCGGCAGTTGATTTTGGCGTGTCCACTCGGTGGTTCTGGGGAGTGGATCAGCTGGTCCTGGCATACTCGGCAGGTGGTACCGGCGTGTCCAGAACATGGTTCTGGCAAGTCTGTGAGGTGGTTCCGACATGCCCGGCAGGTGGTTCCGGAGTGTCTGCCGAGTGGTTCTGGTGTAGTCGGCAGGTGATTCTGGGGTGTCCAGCAGGTGGTTCTGGGTAGTGTATCAGGTGGTTCCAGCATACTCGGCAGGTGGTACCGGCGTGTCCGGAACATGGTTCTGGCAAGTCTGAGAGCTGGTTCCGGCATGCCAGACAGGTGATTCCGGAGTGTTCGCCAAGTGGTTCTGGCGTAGCCGGCAGGTCATTTTGCATGTCCGGCGGTGGTTCCGGCGAGTCGAGCCGGTGGTTCCGGCGTAGCCGGCAGTTCATTTTGGCGTGTCCACTAGGTGCTTCTGGGGAGTGGATCAGCTGGTTCCGGCATACTCGGCAGGTGGTACCGGCGTGTCCAGAACATGGTTCTGGCAAGTCTGAGAGGTGGTTTTGGCACGCCCAACAGGTGATTCCGGAGCGTCCGCCAAGTGTTTCTGGCGTACCCGGCAGGTGATTTTGGCATGTCCGACAGGTGTTTCTTGCGAGTCGAGCAGGTGGCTCAGGCATGCTCAGCTGGTGCTTCCGGCGTCTCTGGCACGTGTTTCTGGTGTGTCTGAGAGCTGGTTCTAGCATGTCCGGCAGATGATTCCGGAGTTTCCACCAAGTGGTTGTGGCATACCCGGCAGGTGATTTTAGCGTGTCAGGTAGGGGGTTCCAGGGAGTCGAGTAGGTGGTTCCGGCGTGCTCGGCAGGTGGTTCAGGCGGGTCTGGCACGTGGTTTCGGTCTGTTCAGGGTGTGATTCGGGCATCTCAGGCACATGGTTCTGGCACGTCTGATAGGTGGTTCCGGCCGGCCCGACAGGTGTTTCCATGGTGTCCGCCAAGTGGTTCTGGCATAGCTGGCAGGTGATTTTGGCGTGACTGGCAGGTGGTTCCAGCCAGCCCGGCAGGTGATTCCGAAGAGTTCACCAAATGGTTGTGGCGTAGCCGGCAGGTGATTTTGGCGCGTCCAGCAGGTGGTACCGGCGAGCTCGGCAGGTGGTTCCGGCATGTCCGGAACATGGTTCTGGCACGTCTGAGAGATGGTTCCGGCATGCCCGGCAGGTGATTCCGGAGTGTCCGGCATGTGGTTCTGGCACCTCTGAGAGGTGGTTCGGCATGCCCGGCACGTGGTTCTGGAGTGTCTGCCGAGTGGTTCTGGCGTGGCCGGCAGGTGATTCTTGCATGTTCAGCAGGTGGTTTTGGGGAGTGGATCATGTGGTTCCGGCATACTCGGCAGGTGGTACCGGCGTGTCCGGAACATGGTTCTGGCAAGTCTGAGAGGTGGTTCTGGCAAGCCCGGCAGGTGATTCCGAAGTGTTCACCAAACGGTTGTGGCGTAGCCGGAAGGTGATTTTGGCGTGTCCAGCAGGTGGTTTTGGCGAGTCGAGCAGGTGGTTCTGGCGTGCTCGGCAGGTGCTTCCAGTGTCATTGGCATGTGGTTCCGGCGTGTCTGAGAGGTGGTTCCGCCATGCCCGGCAGGTGATTCCGGAGGGTTCCCCAAGTGGTTCTGGCATAGCCGGCAGGTGATTTTGCATGTCCGGCAATGGTTCCGGCGAGTCGAGCCGGTGGTTCCGGCATGTCCGGCAGGTGCTTCCGGCATGACCGGCAGGTGATTACGGAGTGTTCGCCAAGTGGTTCTGGCGTAGCCGGCAGGTGATTTGGCATGTCTGGCAATGGTTCCGGCGAGTCAAGCCGGTGGTTCCGGAATGTCCGGCAGGTGGTTCCGGCATGTCCGGCAAGTGGTTCCGGCATGTCCAGCACGTGGTTCCAGCATGCCCGGCAGGTGATTCCGGAGTGTCCGGCATGTGGATCTGGCACCTCTGAGAGGTGGTTCCGGCATGCCCGGCAGGTGATACCGGAGTGTCCGGAATTTGGTTCTAGCACCTCTGAGAGGTGGTTCCGGAATGCCTGGCCTGTGATTCCGGAGTGTCTGCCGAGTAGTTCTGGCGTAGCCGGCAGTTGATTTTGGCGTGTCCACTAGGTGGTTCTGGGGAGTGGATCAGCTGGTTCCGGCATACTCGGCAGGTGGTACCGGCGTGTCCAGAACATGGTTCTGGCAAGTCTGAGAGGTGGTTCCGGCATGCCCTAAGGGGTGATTCCGGAGCGTCCGCCAAGTGTTTCTGGCATACCCGGAAGGTGATTTTCGCCTGTCCGACAGGTGTATCTTGAGAGTCGAGCAAGTGGCTGAGGCATGCTCAGCAGGTGCTTCCGGCGTCTCTGGCACGTGGTTCTGGTGTGTCTGAGAGCTGGTTCTGGCATCTCCGGCAGATGATTCCGGAGTGTCCACCAAGTGGTTCTTGTATACCTGGCAGGTGATTTTGGCGTGTCAGGAAGGTGGTTCCGGCTAGTTGAGCAGATGGATCAGGCGTGCTCGCCAGGGGGTTCGGGCGGGTCTGGCAGGTGGTTTCGGTCTGTTCGGGGAGTGGTTCCGGCATCTCAGGCTCATAGTTCTGGCACGTCTGAGAGGGGGTTCCGGCCGGCCTGACAGGTGTTTCCATGGTGTCCGCCAAGTGGTTCTGGCATAGCTGGCAGGTGATGTTGGCGTGACCAGCAGGTGGTTCCAGCAAGCCCGGCAGGTGGTTCCGGCATGTCCGGGACATGGTTCTGGCAAGTCTGAGAGATGGTTCCGGCATGCCCGGCAGGTGATTCCGGAGTGTCCGGCATGTGGTTCTGGCATCTCTGAGAGGTGGTTCCGGCATGCCCGGCATTTGGTTACGGAGTGTCTGCCGAGTGGTTCTGGCGTAGCCGGCAGGTCATTTTGCATGTCTGGCGGTGGTTCCGGCGACTCGAGCCGGTGGTTCCGGCGTCTCCAGCAGGTGGTTCCGGTCTGTCCGGCAGGTGGTTCTGGCGTGTCCGGCACGAGGTTCTGGCACGTCTAAGAGTTGGTTCCGGCATGCCCGACAGGTGATTCCGGAGTGTCCGCCAAGTGGTTCTGGCGTACCCGGCAGGTGATTTTGGCGTGTCTGGCAGGTGTTTCTTGCAAGTCGAGCATTTGGCTCTGGCATGATCAGCAGGTGCTTCCGGCGTGTCCGGCAAGAGGTTCTGGTGTGTCTGAGAGCTGGTTCTGGCATGTCCGGCAGATGATTCCGGAGTGTCCATCAAGTGGTTGTGGCAGACCCGGCAGGTGATTTTAGCGTGTCAGGTAGGTGGTTCCGGCGAGTCGAGTAGGTGGTTCCGGCGTGATTGGCAGGTGGTTCATGTGGGTCTGGCAGGTGGTTTCGGTCTGTTGGGGTGTGGTTCCGGCATCTCAGGCACATGGTTCTGGCACGTCTGAGAGGTGGTTCCGGCCGGCCGGAGAGGTGTTTCCGGAGTGTCCGCCAAGTGGTTCTGGCGTAGCTGAAAGGTGATGTTGGCGTGACCGGCAGGTGGTTCCAGCCAGCCCGGCAGGTGATTCCGGAGTGTCTGCCGAGTGGTTCTGGCGTAGCCGGCAGGTGATTTTGGCGTGTCCACAGGTGGTTCCGGCGAGCTCGGCAGGTGGTGCCGGCGTGTCCGGAACATGGTTCTGGCACGCCTGAGAGATGGTTCCGGCATGCCCGGCAGGTGATTCCGGAGTGTCCGGCATGTGGTTCTGGCACCTCTGAGAGGTGGTTCCGTCATGCCCGGCAGTTGGTTACGGAGTGTCTGCTGAGTGGTTCTGGAGTAGCCGGCAGGTGATTCTGGCATATCCAGCAGGTGGTTCTGGGGAGCGGATCAGGTGGTTCCGGCATACTCGGCAGGTGGTACCGGCGTGTCCGGAACTTGGTTCTGACAAGTCTGACAGGTGGTTCCGGCATGCCCGACATGTGATTCCGGAGTGTTCGCTAAGTTTTTCTGGCGTAGCCGGCAGGTCATTTTGCATGTCCGGTGGTGGTTCCGGCGAGTCGAGCTGGTGGTTCCGGCGTGTCCAGCATGTGTTTCCGGACTGTCCGGCATGTGGTTCTGGCGTGTCCGGCACGAGGTTCTGGCACGTCTGAGATTTGGTTCCGGCATGCCCGACAGGTGATTCCGTAGTGTCCGCCACGTGCTTCTGGGGTACCCGGCAGGTGATTTTGGCGTGTCTGGCAGGTGTTTCTTACAAGTCGAGCATTTGGCTCAGGCATGCTCAGCAGGTGCTTCCGGCGTGTCTGGCATGTGGTTCTGGTGTGTCTGAGAGCTGGTTCTGGCATGTCCGGCAGATGATTCCGGAGTGTCCACCAAGTGGTTGTGGCATACCCGGCAGGTGATTTTAGCATGTCAGGTTGGTGGTTCCAGCGAGTCGAGTAGGTGGTTCCGGCGTGCTCGGCAGGTGGTTCAGGCGGGTCTGGCAGGTGGTTTCAGTCTGTTCGGGGTGTGGTTCCGGCATCTACGGCACATGGTTCTGGCACGTCTGAAAGGTGGTTCCGGCCGGCCCGACAGGTGTTTCCATGGTGTCCGCCAAGTGGTTCTGGCATAGCTGGCAGGTGATGTTGGCGTGACCGGCAGGTGGTTCCAGCCAGCCCGGCAGGTGATTCCAAAGTGTTCACCAAATGGTTGTGGCGTAGCCGGAAGGTGATTTTGGCGTGTCCAGAAGGTGGTTTTGGCGAGTCGAGCAGGTGGTTCTGGCGTGCTCGGCCGGTGCTTCCGGTGTCATTGGCTTGTGGTACCGGCATGTCTGAAAGGCGGTTCCGGCATCCCCGGAAGCTGGTTCCGGAGCGTCTGCCGAGTGGTTCTGGAGCCAGCCTGGCAGGTGATTCCGAAGAGTTCATCAAATGGTTGTGGCGCAGCCGGCGGGTGATTTTGGCATGTCAGGAAGGTGGTTCCGGCTAGTTGAGCAGGTGGATCAGGCGTGCTCGCCAGTGGGTTCAGGCGGGTCTGGCAGGTGGTTTCGCTCTTTTCGGGGAGTGGTTCCGGCATCTTAGGCACATGGTTCTGGCACGTCTGAGAGATGGTTCCGGCATGCCAGGCAGGTGATTCCGGAGTGTCTGCCGAGTGGTTCTGGCGTAGCTGGCAGGTGATTTTGGCGTGTCCAGCAGGTGGTTCCGGCGAGCTCGGCAGGTGGTACCAGCGTGTCCTTAACATGGTTCTGGCACATCTGTGAGATGGTTCCGGCATGCCCGGCAGGTGATTCCGGAGTGTCCGGCATGTGCTTCTGGCACCTCTGAGAGGTGGGTCCGGCATGCCCGACAGGTGATTCCAGAGTGTTCGCCAAGTGGTTCTGGCGTAGCCGGCAGGTCATTTTGCATGTCCGGTGGTGGTTCCGGCGAGTCGAGCCGGTGGATCCGGCGTAGCCGGCAGTTGATTTTGGCGTGTTCACTAGGTGGATCTGGGGAGTGGATCAGCTGGTTCCGGCATACTCGGCAGGTGGTACCGGCGTGTCCAGATCATGGTTCTAGCAAGTCTGAGAGTTGGCTCCAGCACGCCCGACATGTGATTCCGGAGCGTCCGCCGAGTGTTTCTGGCGTGCCTGGCAGGTGATTTTGGCATGTCCGACAGGTCTTTCTTGCGAGTCGAGCAGGTGGCTCAGGCATGCTCAGCTGGTGCTTCCGGCCTCTCTGGCACGTGGTTCTGGTGTGTCTGAGAGCTGGTTCTGGCATGTCCGGCAGATGATTCCGGAGTGTCCACCAAGTGGTTCTGGTATACCTGGCAGGTGATTTTGGAGTGTAAGGAAGGTGGTTCCGGCTAGTTGAGCAGGTGGATCAGGCGTGCTCGCCAGGGGGTTCAGGCGGGTCTGGCAGGTGGTTTCGGTCTGTTCGGGAGTGGTTCCGGCATCTCAGGCACATGGTTCTGGCACGTCTGAGAGGTGGTTCCGGCCGGCCGGAGAGGTGTTTCCGGAGTGTCCGCCAAGTGGTTCTGGCGTAGCTGAAAGGTGATGTTCGCGTGACCGAGAGGTGGTTCCAGCCAGCCCGGCAGGTGATTCCGGAGTGTCTGCCGAGTGGTTCTGGCGTAGCCGGCAGGTGATTTTGGCGTGTCCAGCGGGTGGTTTTGGCGAGTCGAGCAGGTGGTTCTGGCGTGCTCGGCAGGTGCTTCCGGTGTCATTGGCATGTGGTTCCGGCATGTCTGAGAGGTGGTTCCACCATACCTGGCAGGTGATTCCGGAGTGTTCGCCAAGTGGTTGTGGCGTAGCCGGCAGGTGATTTTCCAAGTCCGGCAATGGTTACGGCGAGTCGAGCCGTTGGTTCCGGCATGTCCAGAAGGTGGTTCCGGCATGCCCGGCAGGTGATACCGGAGTCTCCGGCATTTGGTTCTGGCACCTCTGAGAGGTGGTTCCGGAATGCCTGGCCTGTGATTCCGGAGTGTCTGCCGAGTGGTTCTGGCGTAGCCGGCAGTTGATTTTGGCGTGTCCACTAGGTGGTTCTGGGGTGTGGATCAGCTGGTTCCGGCATACTCGGCAGGTGGTACCGACGTGTCCAGAACATGGTTCTGGCAAGTCTGAGAGGTGGTTCCGGCCGGCCCGACAGGTGTTTCCATGGTGTCCGCCAAGTGGTTCTGGCATAGCCGGCAGGTGATGTTGGCGTGACCGGCAGTTGGCTCCAGCAAGCCCGGCAGGTGATTCCGAAGAGTTCACCAAATGGTTGTGGCGTAGCCGGCAGGTGATTTTGGCGTGTCCAGCAGGTGGTTTTGGCGAGTCGAGCAGGTGGTTCTGGCGTGCTCGGCAGGTGCTTCCGGTGTCATTGGCATGTGGTTCCGGCATGCCTGAGAGGTGGTTCCGCCATGACCGGCAGGTGATTCCGGAGTGTTCGCCAAGTGGTTCTGGTGTAGCCGACAGGTGATTTTGCATGTCCGGCAATGGTTCCGGCGAGTCGAGCCGGTGGTTCCGGCATGTCCGGCAGGTGGTTCCGGCATGCGCGGCAGGTGATTCCGGAGTGTCCGGCATGTGGTTCTGGCACCTCTGAGAGGTGGTTCCGGCATGCCCGTCAGGTGATACCGGAGTGTTCGCCAAGTGGTTCTGGCGTAGCCGACAGGTGATTTTGCATGTCCGGCAATGGTTCCGGCGAGTCGAGCCGGTGGTTCCGGAATCTCCGGCAGGTGGTTCCGGCATGTCCGGCAGGTGGTTCCGGCATGTCCAGCACGTGGTTCCAGCATGCCCGGCAGGTGATTCCGGAGTGTCCTGCATGTGGTTCTGGCAGCTCTGAGAGGTGGTTCCGGAATGCCTGGCCTGTGATTCCGGAGTGTCTGCCGAGTGGTTCTGGCGTAGCCGGCAGGTCATTTTGCATGTCCGGCGGTCATTCCGGCGAGTCGAGCCGGTGGTTCCGGCGTAGCCTGCAGTTGAATTTGGCGTGTCCACTAGGTGGTTCTGGGGAGTGGATCAGCTGGTTCCAGCATACTTGGCAGGTGGTACCGGCGTGTCCAGAACATGGTTCTGGCAAGTCTGAGAGGTGGTTTCGGCACGGCCGACAGGTGATTCCGGAGAGTCCACCAAGTGTTTCTGGCGTACCCGGCAGGTGATTTTCACCTGTCCGACAGGTGTATCTTGCGAGTCGAGCAGGTGGCTGAGGCATGCTCAGCTGGTGCTTCCGGCGTCTCTGGTACGTGGTTCTCGTGTGTGTGAGAGCTGGTTCTGGCATCTCCGGCAGATGATTCCAGAGTGTCCACCAAGTGGTTCTTGTATACCTGGCAGGTGATTTTGGCGTGTCAGGAAGGTGGTTCCGGCTAGTTGAGCAGGTGGATCAGGCGTGCTCGCCAGGGGGTTCAGGCGTGTCTGGCAGGTGGTTTCGGTCTCCTCGGGTAGTGGTTCCGGCATCTCAGGCTCATGGTTCTGGCACGTCTGAGAGGTGGTTCCGGCCGGCCCGACAGGAGTTTCCATGGTGTCCGCCAAGTGGTTCTGGCATAGCTGAAAGATGATGTTGGCGTGACCGGCAGGTGGTTCCAGCAAGCCCGGCAGGTGATTCCGAAGAGTTCACCAAATGGTTGTGGCGTAGCCGGCAGGTGATTTTGGCGTGTGCAGCAGGTGGTTTTGGCGAGTCGAGCAGGTGGTTCTGGCGTGCTCGGCAGGTGCTTCCGGTGTCATTGGCATGTGGTTCCGGCATGTCTGAGGGGTGGTTCCGGCATGCCCGGCAGGTGGTTCCGGAGAGTCTGCCGAGGGGTTCTGGAGCCAGCCCGGCAGGTGATTCCGAAGAGTTCACCAAATGCTTGTGGCGTAGCCGGCAGGTTATTTTGGCGTGTCAGGAAGGTCGTTCCGGCTAGTTGAGCAGGTGGATCAGGCGTGCTCGCCAGTGGGTTCAGGCTGGTCTGGCAGGTGGTTTCGGTCTGTTCGGGGAGTGGTTCCGGCATCTCAGGCACATGGTTCTGGCACTTCTGAGAGTGGTTGCTGCTGGCCCGACAGGTGTTTCCGTAGTGTCCGCCAAGTGGTTCTGGCGTAGCTGAAAGGTGATGTTGGCGTGACCGGCAGGTGGTTCCAGCCAGCCCGCAGGTGATTCCGGAGTGTCTGCCGAGTGGTTCTGGCGTAGCCGGCAGGTGATTTTGGCGTGTCCAGCAGGTGGTTCCGGCGAGCTCGGCCGGTGGTACCGGCGTGTCCGGAACATGGTTCTGGCACGTCTGAGTGATTGTTCCGGCATGAACGGCAGGTGATCCGGAGTGTCCGTCATGTGGTTCTGGCACCTCTGAGAGGTGGTTCCGGCACGCCCGGCAGGTGGTTCCCGAGTGTCTACCGAGTGGTTCTGGCGTAGCCGGCAGGTGATCCTGGCGTGTCCAGCAGGTGGTTCTGGGGAGTGGATCAGGTGGTTCCGGCATACTCGGCAGGTGGTACCGGCGTGTCAGGAACATGGTCCTGGCAAGTCTGAGAGGTGCTTCTGGCATGCCCGACAGGTGATTCCGGAGTGTTCGCCAAGTGGTTCTGGCGTAGCCGGCAGGTCATTTTGCATGTCCGGCGGAGGTTCCTGCGAGTCGAGCCGGTGGTTCCGGCGTGTCCAGCAGGTGTTTCCGGTCTGTCTGGCAGGTGGTTCTGGCGTGTCCGGCACGAGGTTCTGGCACGTCTGAGAGTTGGTTCCGGCATGCCCGGCAGGTGATTCCGGAGTGTCCTGCATGTGGTTCTGGCACCTCTGAGAGGTGGTTCCGGCATGCCCGGCAGGTGATACCGGATTGTTCGCCATGTGGTTCTGGCGTAGCCGGCCGGTGATTTTGCATGTCCGGCAATGGTTCCGGCGAGTCGAGCCGGTGGTTCCGGAATGTCCGGTAGGTGGTTCAGGCATGTCCGGCAGGTGGTTCCGGCATGTCCAGCACATGGTTCCAGCATGCCCGGCAGGTGATTCTGGAGTGTCCGGCATGTGGTTATGGCACCTCTGAGAGGTGGTTCCTGCATGGCCGGCAGGTGATACCGGAGTGTCCGGCCTTTGGTTCTGGCACCTCTGAGAGGTGGTTCCGGAATGCCTGGCATGTGATTCCGGAGTGTCTGCCAAGTGGTTCTGGCGTATCCGGCAGTTGATTTTAGCGTGTCCACCAGGTGGTTCTGGGGATTGGATCAGCTGGTTCCGGCATACTCGGCAGGTGGTACCGGCGTGTTCAGAACATGGTTCTGGCAAGTCTGAGAGGTGGTTCCGGCACGCCCGGCAGGTGATTCCGGAGTGTTCGCCAAGTGGTTCTGGCGTAGCCGGCAGGTCATTTTGCATGTCCGGCGGTGGTTCCGGCGAGTCGAGCCGGTGGTTCCGGCGTGTCCGGCAGGTGGTTCTAGCGTGACCGGCACGATGTTCTGGCACGTCTGAGAGTTGGTTCCGGCATGCCCGACAGGTGATTCCGGAGTGTCCGCCACGTGGTTCTGGCGTGCCCGGCAGGTGATTTTGGCGTGTCTGGCAGGTGTTTCTTGCAATTCGAGCATTTGGCTCAGGCATGCTCAGCAGGTGCTTCCGGCGTGTCTGGCACGTCGTTCTGGTGTGTCTGAGAGCTGGATCTGGCATGTCCAGCAGATGATTCCGGAGTGTCCAGCAAGTGGTTGTGGCATAACCGGCAGATGATTTTAGCGTGTCAGGTAGGTGGTTCCAGCGAGTCGAGTAGGTGGTTCCGGCGTGCTCGGCAGGTGGTTCAGGCGGGTCTTGCAGGTGGTTTCAGTCTGTTCGGGGTGTGGTTCCGGCATCTCAGGCACATGGTTCTGGCACGTCTGATAGGTGGTTCCGGCCAGCCCGACAGGTGTTTCCATGGTGTCCGCCAAGTGGTTGTGGCATAGCCGGCAGGTGATGTTGGCGTGACCGGCAGGTGGTTCCAGCCAGCCCGGCAGGTGATTCCGAAGTGTTCACCAAATGGTTGTGGCGTAGCCGTCAGGTGATTTTGCATGTCCGGCAATGGTTCCGGCGAGTCGAGCCGGTGGTTCCGGCATGTCCGGCAGGTGGTTCCGGCATGCCCGGCATGTGATTCCGGAGTGTCCGGCATGTGGTTCTGGCACCTCTGAGAGGTGGTTCCGGCATGCCCGGCAGGTGATATCGGAGTGTTCGCCAAGTGGTTCTGGCGTACCCGGCAGGTGATTTGGCATGTCCGGCAATGGTTCCGGTGAGTCGAGCCACTGGTTCCGGAATGTCCGGCAGGTGGTTCCGGCATGTCCGGCAGGTGGTTCCGGCATGTCCAGCACGTGGTTCCAGCATGCCCGGCAGGTGATTCCGGAGTGTCCGTCATGTGATTCTGGCACCTCTGAGAGGTGGTTCCGGCATGCCCGGCAGGTGATACCTGAGTCTCCGGCATTTGGTTCTGGCACCTCTGAGAGGTGGTTCCGGAATGCCTGGCATGTGATTCCGGAGTTCTGCCGAGTCGTTCTGGCGTAGCCGGCAGTTGATTTTGGCGTGTCCACTAGCTGGTTCTGGGGAGTGGATCAGCTGGTTCCGGCTTACTCGGCAGGTGGTACCGGCGTGTCCAGAACATGGTTCTCGCAAGTCTGAGAGGTGGTTCCGGCACGCCCAACAGGTGATTCCGGAGCGTCCGCCAAGTGTTTCTGGCGTACCCGGCAGGTGATTTTGGCATGTCCTACAGGTGTTTCTTGCGAGTCGAGCAGGTGGCTCAGGCATGCTCAGCTGGTGCTTCCGGCGTCTCTGGCACGTGGTTCTGGTGTGTCTGAGAGCTGGTTCTGGCATGTCCGGCAGATGATTCCGGAGTGTCTACCAAGTGGTTCTGGTATACCTGGCAGGTGATTTTGGCGTGTCAGGAAGGTGGTTCCGGCTAGTTGAGCAGGTGGATCAGGCGTGCTCGCCAGGGGGTTCAGGCGGGTCTGGCAGGTGGTTTCGGTCTGTTCGGGGAGTGGTTCCCGCATCTCAGGCACATGGTTCTGGCACGTCTGAGAGGTGGTTGCAGCCGGCCCGACAGGTGTTTCCGGAGTGTCCGCCAAGTGGTTCTGGCGTAGATGAAAGGTGATTTTGGCGTGACCGGCAGGTGGTTCCAGCCAGCCCGGCAGGTGATTTTGGAGTGTCTGCCGAGTGGTTCTGGCGTAGCCGGCAGGTGATTTTGGCGTGTCCAGCGGGTGGTTTTGGCGAGTCGAGCAGGTGGTTCTGGCGTGATCGGCAGGTGCTTCCGGTGTCATTGGCATGTGGTTCTGGCATGTCTGAGAGGTGGTTCCGCCATGCCCGGCAGGTGATTCCGGAGTGTTCCCCAAGTGGTTCTGGCGTAGCCGGCAGGTGATTTTGCATGTCCGGCAATGGCTCCGGCTATTCGAGTCGGTGGTTCCGGCATGTCCAGCTGGTGGTTCCGGCATGTACAGCAGGTGGTTTCGTCATGCCCGGCAGGTGATTCCGGAGTGTCAGGCATGTGGTTCTGGCACCTCAGAGAGGTGGTTCCGGAATGCCTGGCATGTGATTCCAGAGTGTCCGGTATTTGGTTCTGGCACCTCTGAGAGGTGGTTCCGGAATGCCTGGCATGTGATTCCGGAGTGTCTGCCGAGTGGTTCTGGCCTAGCCGGCAGTTGTTTTTGGCGTGTCCACTAGGTGGTTCTGGGGAGTGGATCAGATGGTTCCGGCATACTCGACAGGTGGTACCGGCGTGTCCAGAACATGGTTCTGGCAAGTCTGAGAGGTGGTTCCGGCATGCCCGACAGGTGGTTCCGGAGCGTCCGCCAAGTGTTTCTGGCGTACCCGGCAGGTGATTTTGGCATGTCCGACAGGTTTTTCTTGCGAGTCGAGCAGGTGGAGAGGCATGCTCAGCTGGTGCTTCCGGCGTCTCTGACACGTGGTTCTGGTGTGTCTGAGAGCTGGTTCTGGCATCTCCGGCAGAATATTCCGGAGTGTCCACCAAGTGGTTCTTGTATACCTGGCAGGTGATTTTGGCATGTCAGGAAGTTGGTTCCGGCTAGTTGAGCAGGTGGATGAGGTGTGCTCGCCAGGGGGTTCAGGCGTGTCTGGCAGGTGGTTTCGGTCTGTACGGGGAGTGGTTCCGGCATCTCAGGCTCATGGTTCTGGCACGTCCCAGAGGTGGTTCCGGCCGGCCCGACAGGTGTTTCCATGGTGTCCGCCAAGTGGTTCTTGCATAGCTGGCAGGTGATGTTGGCGTGACCGGCCGGTGGTTCCAGCCAGCCCGGCAGGTGATTCCGAAGAGTTCACCAAACGGTTGTGGCATAGCCGGCAGGTTATTTTGGCGTGTCAGGAAGGTGGTTCCGGCTAGTTGAGCAGGTGGATCAGGCGTGCTCGCCAGGGGGTTCAGGCGGGTCTGGCAGGTGGTTTCGGTCTGTTCGGGGAGTGGTTCCGGCATCTCAGGCACATGGTTCTGGCATGTCTGAGAGGTGGTTGCGGCCGGCCCGACAGGTGTTTCCGGAGTGTCCGCCAAGTGGTTCTGGCGTAACTGAAAGTTGATGTTGGCGTGACCGGAAGGTGGTTAAAGCCAGCCCAGCGGGTGATTCCGGAGTGTCTGCTGTGTGGTTCTGGGGTAGCTGGCAGGTTATCTTGGCGTGTCCTGCAGGTGGTTCCGGCGAGCTCGGCAGGTGGTACCAGCGTGTCCGGAACATGGTTCTGGCACGTCTGAGAGATGGTTCCGTCATGCCCGGCAGGTGATTCGGGAGTGTCCGGCATGTTGTTCTGGCACCTCTGAGAGGTGGTTACGGCATGCCCGGCAGGTGATTCCGGAGTGTTCGGCATGTGGTTCTGGCACCTCTGAGAGGTGGTTCCGGCATGCCCGGCAGGTGGTTCCGGAGTGTCTGCCGGGTGGTTCAGGCATAGTCGGCAGGTGATTCTGGCGTGTCCAGCAGGTGGTTCTGGGGAGTGGATCAGGTGGTTCCGGCATACTCGGCAGGTGGTACCGGCGTGTCCGGAACATGGTTCTGGCAAGTCTGAGAGGCGGTTCCGGCATGCCCGACAGGTGATTCCGGAGTATTCGTCAAGTGGTTCTGGCCTAGCCGGCAGGTCATTTTGCATGTCCAGCGGTGGTTCCGGCGAGTCAAGCCGGTGGTTCCGGCGTGTCCGGCAGGTGGTTCTGGCGTGACCGGCACGAGGTTCTGGCACGTCGGAGAGTTGGTTCCGGCATGCCCGACAGGTGATTCCAGAGTGTCCGCCACGTGGTTCTAGTGTACCCGGCAGGTGATTTTGGCGTTTCTGGCAGGTGTTTCTTGCAAGTCGAGCATTTGGCTCAGGCATGCTCAGCAGGTGCTTCCGGCGTGTCTGGCACGTGGTTCTGGTGTGTCTGAGAGCTGGTTCTGGCATGTCCGGCAGATGATTCCGGAGTGTCCACGAAGTGGTTGTGGCATACCCGGCAGGTTATTTTGGCGTGTCAGGAAGGTGGTTCCGGCTAGTTGAGCAGGTGGATCAGGCGTGCTCGCCAGGGGGTTCAGGCGGGTCTGGCAGGTGGTTTCGGTCTGTTCGGGGAGTGGTTCCGGCATCTCAGGCACATGGTTCTGGCATGTCTGAGAGGTGGTTGCGGCCGGCCCGACAGGTGTTTCCGTAGTGTCCGCCAAGTGGTTCTGGCGTAACTGAAAGTTGATGTTGGCGTGACCGGAAGGTGGTTCAAGCCAGCCCAGCGGGTGATTCCGGAGTGTCTGCTGTGTGGTTCTGGGGTAGCTGGCAGGTGATCTTGGCGTGTCCTGCAGGTGGTTCCGGCGAGCTCGGCAGGTGGTACCAGCGTGTCCGGAACATGGTTCTGGCACGTCTGAGAGATGGTTCCGGCATGCCCGGCAGGTGATTCGGGAGTGTCCGGCATGTTGTTCTGGCACCTCTGAGAGGTGGTTACGGCATGCCCGGCAGGTGATTCCGGAGTGTTCGGCATGTGGTTCTGGCACCTCTGAGAGGTGGTTCCGGCATGCCCGGCAGGTGGTTCCGGAGTGTCTGCCGGGTGGTTCTGGCATAGTCGGCAGGTGATTCTGGCGTGTCCAGCAGGTGGTTCTGGGAGTGGAACAGGTGGTTCCGGCATACTCGGCAGGTGGTACCGGCGTGTCCGGAACATGGTTCTGGCAAGTCTGAGAGGCGGTTCCGGCATGCCCGACAGGTGATTCCGGAGTATTCGTCAAGTGGTTCTGGCCTAGCCGGCAGGTCATTTTGCATGTCCAGCGGTGGTTCCGGCGAGTCAAGCCGGTGGTTCCGGCGTGTCCGGCAGGTGGTTCTGGCGTGACCGGCACGAGGTTCTGGCACGTCGGAGAGTTGGTTCCGGCATGCCCGACAGGTGATTCCGGAGTGTCCGCCACGTGGTTCTAGCGTACCCGGCAGGTGATTTTGGCGTGTCTGGCAGGTGTTTCTTGCAAGTCGAGCAGGTGGCTCAGGCATGCTCAGCTGGTGCTTCCGGCGTCTCTGGCACGTGGTTCTGGTGTGTCTGAGAGCTGGTTCTGGCATGTCCGGCAGATGATTACGGAGTGTCCACCAAGTGGTTCTGGTATACCTGGCAGGTGATTTTGGCGTGTCAGGTAGGTGGTGCCGGCTAGTTGAGCAGATGGATCAGGCGTGCTCACCGGGGGGTTCAGGCGGGTCTGGCAGGTGGTTTCGGTCTGTTCGGGGAGTGGTTCCGGCATCTCAGGCACATGGTTCTGGCACGTCTGAGAGGTGGTTGCAGCCGGCCCAACAGGTGTTTCCGGAGTGTCCGCCAAGTGGTCCTGGCGTAGCTGAAAGGTGATGTTGGCGTGACCGGCAGGTGGTTCCAGCCAGCCCGGCAGGTGATTTTGCAGTGTCTGCCGAGTGGTTCTGGCGTAGCCGGCAGGTGATTTTGGCGTGTCCAGCGGTTGGTTTTGGCGAGTCGAGCAGGTGGTTCTGGCGTGCTCGGCAGGTGCTTCCGGTGTCATTGGCATGTGGTTCCGGCATGTCTGAGAGGTGGTTCCGCCATGCCCGGCAGGTGATTCCGGAGTGTTCGCCAACTTGTTCTGGCGTAGCCTTCAGGTGATTTTGCATGTCCGGCAATGGTTCCGGCTAGTCAAGTCGGTGGTTCCGGCATGTCCAGCAGGTGGTTCCGGCATGCCCGGCAGGTGATTCCGGAGTGTCCGGCATGTAGTTCTGGCACCTCTGAGAGGTGGTTCCGGCATGCCCGGCATGTGATACCGGAGTGTCCAGCATTTGGCTCTGGCACCTGTGAGAGGTGGTTCCGGAATGCCCGGCATGTGATTCCGGAGTGTCTGCCGAGTGGTTCTGGCGTCGCCGGCAGGTGGTTTTGGCGAGTAGAGCAGGTGGTTCTGGCGTGCTCGGCAGGTGCTTCCAGTGTCATTGCCATGTGGTTCCGGCATGTCTGATAGGTGGTTCCGCCATGCCCGGCAGGTGATTCCGGAGTGTTCCCCAAGTGGTTCTGGCATAGCCGGCAGGTGATTTTGCATGTCCGGCAATGGTTCCGGCGAGTCGAGCCGGTGGTTCCGGCATGTCCGGCAGGTGATTCCGGCATGTACAGCAGGTGGTTCCGTCATGCCCGGCAGGTGATTCCGGAGTGTCCAGCATGTGGTTCTGGCACCTCAGAGAGGTGCTTCCGGAATGCCTGGCATGTGATTCCGGAGTGTCCGGCATTTGGTTCTGGCACCTCTGAGAGGTGGTTCCGGAATGCCTGGCATGTGATTCCGGAGTGTCTGCCGAGTGGTTCTGGCATAGCCGGCAGGTGATTTTGGCGTGTCCACTAGGTGGTTCTGGGGAGTGGATCAGCTGGTTCCGGCATACTCGGCAGGTGGTACCGGCGTGTCCAGAACATGGTTCTGGCAAGTCTGAGAGGTGGTTCCGGCACGCCCGACAGGTGAGTCCGGAGCATCCGCCAAGTGTTTCTGGCGTACCCGTCAGGTGATTTTGGCATGTCCGACAGGTGTTTCTTGGGAGTCGAGCAGGTGGCTCAGGCATGCTCAGCTGGTGCTTCCGGCGTCTCTGGCACGTGGTTCTGGTGTGTCTGAGAGCTGGTTCTGGCATGTCCGGCAGATGATTCCGGAGTGTCCACCAAGTGGTTCTGGTATACCTGGCAGGTGATTTTGGCGTGTCAGGAAGGTGGTTCCGGCTAGTTGAGCAGGTGGATCAGGCGTGCTCGCCAGGGGGTTCAGGCGTGTCTGGCAGGTGGTTTCGGTCTGTTCGGGGAGTGGTTCCGGCATCTCAGGCACATGGTTCTGGCACGTCTGAGAGGTGGTTGCGGCTGGCCCGACAGGTGTTTCTGTACTGTCCGCCAAGTGGTTCTGGCGTAGCTGAAAGTTGATGTTGGCGTGACCGGCAGGTGGTTCCAGCCAGCCCGGCAGGTGATTCCGGAGTGTCTGCCGAGTGGTTCTGGCGTAGCCGGCAGTTGATTTTGGCGTGTCCAGCAGGTGGTTCCGGCGAGCTCGGCAGGCGGTACCGGCGTGTCCGGAACATGGTTCTGGCACGTCTGAGAGATGGTTCCGGAATGCCCGGCAGGTGATTCCGGAGTGTCCGGCATGTGGTTCTGGCACCTCTGAGAGGTGGTTCCGGAATGCCCGGCAGGTGGTTCCGGAGTGTCTGCCGAGTGGTTCTGGAGCCAGCCCGTCTGTTGATTCCGAAGAGTTCACCAAATGGTTGTGCCGTAGCCGGAAGGTGATTTTGGCGTGTCCAGCAGGTGGTTTTGGCGAGTCGAGCAGGTGGTTCTGGCGTGCTTGGCAGGTGCTTCCGGTGTCATTGGCATGTGGTTCCGGCATGTCTGAGATGTGGTTCCGGCATGCCCAGCAGGTGGTTCCAGAGTGTCTGCCGAGTGGTTCTGGAGACAGCCTGGCAGGTGATTCCGAAGAGTTCCCCAAATGGTTGTGGCGTAGCGGGCGGGTGATTTTGGCGTGTCAGGAAGGCGGTTCCGGCTAGTTGAGCAGGTGGATCAGGCGTGCTCGCCAGGGGGTTCAGGCGGGTCTGGCAGGTGGTTTCGATCTGTTCGGGGAGTGGTTCCGGCATCTCAGGCACATGGTTCTGGCATGTCTGAGAGGTGGTTGCGGCCGGCCCGACAGGTGTTTCCGGAGTGTCCGCCAAGTGGTTCTGGCGTAACTGAAAGGTGATGTTGGCGCGACCGGCAGGTGGTTCCAGCCAGCCCGGCAGGTGATTCCGGAGTGTCTGCCGTGTGGTTCTGGGGTAGCTGGCAGGTGATCTTGGAGTGTCCTGCAGGTGGTTCCGGCGAGCTCGGCAGGTGGTACCTGCGTGTCCGGAACATGGTTCTGGCACGTCTGAGAGATGGTTCCGGCATGCCCGGCAGGTGATTCCGGAGTGTCCGGCATGTGGTTCTGGCACCTCTGAGAGGTGGTTCCGGCATGCCCGGCAGGTGATACAGGAGTGTCCGGCATGTGGTTCTGGCACCTCTGACAGGTGGTTCCGGCATGCCCGGCAGGTGGTTCCGGAGTGTCTGCCGAGTGGTTCTGGCGTAGTCGGCAGGTGATTCTGGCGTGTCCAGCAGGTGGTTCTGAGGGGTGGATCAGGTGGTTCCGGCATACTCTGCAGGTGGTACCGGCGTGTCCGGAACATGGTTCTGGCAAGTCTGAGAGGTGGTTCCGGCATGCCCGACAGGTGATTCCGGAGTGTTCGCCAAGTGGTTCTGGCGTAGCCGGCAGGTCATTTTGCATGTCCGGCGGTGGTTCCGGCGAGTCGAGCCGGTGGTTCCGGCGTGTCCGGCAGGTGGTTCTTGCGTGACCAGCACGAGGTTCTGGCACGTGTGACAGTTGGTTCCGGCATGCCCGACAAGTGATTCCGGACTGTCCGCCACGTGGTTCTGGCGTACCCGGCAGGTGATTTTGGCGTGTCTGGCAGGTGTTTCTTGCAAGTCGAGCATTTGACTCAGGCATGCTCAGCAGGTGTTTCCGGCGTGTCTGGCACGTGGTTCTGGTGTGTCTGAGAGCTGGTTCTGGCATGTCCGGCAGATGATTCCGGAGTGTCCACCAAGTGGTTGTGGCATACCCGGCAGGTGATTTTAGCATGTCAGGTAGATGATTCCAGCGAGTCGAGTAGGTGGTTCCGGCGTGCTCGGCAGGTGGTTCAGGCGGGTCTGGCTGGTGGTTCCGGTCTGTGCGGGGTGTGGTTCCGGCATCTCAGGACATGGTTCTGGCACGTCTGATAGGTGGTTCCGGCCGGCCCGACAGGTGTTTCCATGTTGTCCGCCAAGTGGTTCTGGCATAGCTGGCAGGTGATGTTGGCGTGACCGGCAGGTGGTTCCAGCCAGCCCGGCAGGTGATTCCGAAGTGTTCACCAAATGGTTGCGGCGTAGCCGGAAGGTGATTTTGGCGTGTCCAGCAGGTGGTTTTGGCGAGTCGAGCAGGTGGTTCTGGCGTGCTCGGCAGGTGCTTCCGGTGTCATTGGCATGTGGTTCCGGCATGTCTGAGAGGTGCTTCCGCCATGCCCGGCAGGTGATTCCGGAGTGTTCCCCAAGTGGTTCAGTCATAGCCGGCAGGTGATTTTGCATGTCCGGCAATGGTTCCGGCGAGTCGAGCCGGTGGTTCCGGCATGTCCGGCAGGTGGTTCCGGCATGCCCGGCAGGTGATTCCGGAGTGTCCGGCATGTGGTTCTGGCACCTCTGAGAGGTGGTTCCGGCCGGCCAGACAGGTGTTTCCGGAGTGTCCGCCAAGTGGTTCCGGCGTAGCTGAAAGGTGATGTTGGCGTGACCGGCAGGTGGTTCCAGCCAGCCCGGCACTTGATTCCGGAGTGTCTGCCGAGTGGTTCTGGCATAGCTGGCAGGTGATGTTGGCGTGACCGGCAGGTGGTTCCAGCCAGCCGGGCAGGTGATTCCGAAGTGTTCACCAAATGGTTGTGGCGTAGCCGGAAGGTGATTTTGGCGTGTCCAGCAGGTGGTTTTGGCGAGTCGAGCAGGTGGTTCTGGCGTTCTCGGCAGGTGCTTCCGGTGTCATTGGCATGTGGTTCCGGCGTGTCTGAGAGGTGGTTCCGCCATGCCCGGCAGGTGATTCCGGAGTGTTCCCCAAGTGGTTCTGGCATAGCCGGCAGAGGATTTTGCATGTCCGGCAATGGTTCCGTCGAGTCGAGCCGGTGGTTCCGGCATGTCCGGCAGGTGGTTCCGGCATGCCCGGCAGGTGATTCCGGAGTGTCCGGCATGTGGTTCTGGCAACTCTGAGAGGTGGTTCCGGCATGCCCGGCAGGTGATATCGGAGTGTTCGCCAAGTGGTTCTGGCATAGCCGACAGGTGATTTGGCATGTCCGACAATGGTTCCGGCGAGTCGAGCCGGTGTTTCCGGAATGTCCGGCAGGTGGTTCCGGCATGTCCGGCAGGTGGTTCCGGCATGTCCAGCACGTGGTTCCAGCATGCCCGGCAGGTGATTCCGGAGTGTCCGGCATGTGGTTCTTGCACCTCTGAAATGTGGTTCCGGCATGCCCGGCAGGTGATACCGGAGTGTTCGCCAAGTGGTTCTGGCGTACCTGGCAGGTGATTTTGAATGTCTGGCAATGGTTCCGGCGAGTCAAGCCGGTGGTTCCAGAATGTCCGGCAGGTGGTTCCGGCATGTCCGGCAGGTGGTCCGGCATGTACAGCACGTGGTTCCAGCATGCCCGGCAGGTGATTCCGAAGTGTCCGGCATGTGGTTCTGGCAGCTCTGAGAGGTGGTTCCGGAATGCCTGGCCTGTGATTCCGGATTGTCTGCCGAGTGGTTCTGGCGTAGCCGGCAGTTGATTTTGGCGTGTCCAGCAGGTGGTTCCGGCGAGCTCGGCAGGTGGTACCGGCGTGTCCGGAACATGGTTCTGGCACGTCTGAGAGATGGTTCCGGCCGGCCCGACAGGTGATTTCGGAGTGTCCGGCATGTGGTTCTGGCACCTCTGAGAGGTGGTTCCGGCATGCCCGGCAGGTGGTTCCGGAGTGTCTGACGAGGGGTTCTGGCGTAGCCGGCAGGTGATTCTGGCGTGTCCAGCAAGTGGTTCTGGGGAGTGGATCAGGTGGTTCCGGCATACTCGGCAGGTGGTTCCGGCGTGTCCGGAACATGGTTCTGGCAAGTCTAAGAGGTGGTTCCGGCATGCCAGACAGGTGATTCCGGAGTGTTCGCCAAGTGGTTCTGGCGTAGCCGGCAGGTCATTTTGCATGTCCGGCGGTGGTTCCGGCGAGTCGAGACGGTGGTTCCGGCGTAGCTGGCAGTTGATTTCGGCGTGTCCACTAGGTGGTTCTGGGGAGTGGATCAGCTGGTTCCGGCACGCCCGACAGGTGATTCCGGAGCATCCGCCAAGTGTTTCTGGCGTACCCGGCAGGTGATTTTCACATGTCCCACAGGTGTTTCTTGCGAGTCGAGTGGGTGGCTCAGGCATGCTCAGCTGGTGCTTCCGGCGTCTCTGGCACGTGGTTCTGGTGTGTCTGAGAGCTGGTTCTGGCATGACCGGCAGATGATTCCGGAGTGTCCACCAAGTGGTTCTGGTATACCTGGCAGGTGAATTTGGCGTGTCAGGAAGGTGGTTCCGGCTAGTTGAGCAGGTGGATCAGGCGTGCTGGCCAGGGGGTTCAGGCGGGTCTGGCAGGTGGTTTCGGACTGTTCGGGGAGTTGTTCCGGCATCTCAGGCACATGGTTCTATCACGTCTGAGAGGTGGTTGCGGCCGGCCCGACAGGTGTTTCCGGAGTGTCCGCCAAGTGGTTGTGGCGTAGCAGAAAGGTGATGTTGGCGTGACCGGCAGGTGGTTCCAGCCAGCCCGGAAGGTGATTTTGGAGTGTCTGCCGACTGGTTCTGGCGTAGCCGGCAGGTGATTTTGGCGTGTCCAGCAGGTGGTTTTGGCGAGTCGAGCAGGTGGTTCTGGCGTGCTCGGCAGGTGCTTCCGGTGTCATTGGCATGTTTTTCCGCCATGTCTGAGAGGTGGTTCCGCCATGCCCGGCAGGTGATTCCGGAGTGTTCGCCAAGTGGTTCTGGCGTAGCCGGCAGTTGATTTTGCATGTCCGTCAATGGTTCCGGCGAGTCGAGCAGTTGGTTCCGGCATGTCCGGCAGGTGGTTACGGCATGCCCGGCAGGTGGTTCCGGCATGTCCAGCACGTGGTTCCGGCATGCCCGGCAGGTGATTCTGGAGTGTCCGGCATTTGGTTCTGGCACCTCTGAGTGGTGGTTCCGGCATGCCCGGCAGGTGATACCGGAGTGTCTGGCATTTGGTTCTGGCACCTCTGAGAGGTGGTTCCGGAATGCCTGGCATGTGATTCCGGAGTGTCTGCCGAGTGGTTCTGGCATACCCGGCAGTTGATTTTGGCGTGTCCACTGGTGGTTCTGGGGTGTGGTTCAGCTGGGTCCGGTATACTCGGCAGGTGGTACCGGCGTGTCCAGAACATGTTTCTGGCAAGTCTGAGAGGTGGTTCCGGCACGCCCGACAGGTGATTCCGGAGCGTCCGCCAAGTGTTTCTGGCGTACCCGGCAGGTGATTTTGGCATGTCCGACAGGTGTTTCTTGCGAGTCGAGCAGGTGGCTGAGGCATGCTCAGCTGGTGCTTCCGGCGTCTCTGGCACGTGGTTCTGGTGTGTCTGAGAGCTGGTTCTGGCATGTCTGGCAGATGATTCCGGAGTGTCCACCAAGTGGTTCTGGTATACCTGGCAGGTGATTTTGGCGTGTCAGGAAGGTGGTTCCGGCTAGTTGAGCAGGTGGATCAGGCGTGCTCGCCATGGGGTTCAGGCGGGTCTGGCAGGTGGTTTCGGTCTGTTCGGGGAGTGGTTCCGGCATCTCAGGCACATGGTTCTGGCACGTCTGAGAGGTGGTTCCGGCCGGCCCGACAGGTTTTTCCGGAGTGTCCGCCAAGTGGTTCTGGTGTAGCTGAAAGGTGATGTTGGCGTGACCGGCCGGTGGTTCCAGCCAGCCCGGCAGGTGATTCCGGAGTGTCTGCCGAGTGGTTCTGGCGTAGCCTGCAGGTGATTTTGGCGTGTCCAGCAGGTGGTTTTGGCGAGTCGAGCAGGTGGTTCTGGCGTGATCGGCAGGTGCTTCCGGTGTCATTGGCATGTGGTTCCGGCATGTCTGAGAGGTGGTTCCGACATGCCCGGCAGGTGATTCCGGAGTGTCCGGCATGTGGTTCTGGCACCTCTGAGAGGTGGTTCCGGCATGCCCGGCAGGTGATACAGGAGTGTCCGGCATTTGGTTCTGGCACCTCTGAGAGGTGGTTCCGGAATGCCTGGCATGTGATTCCCGAGTGTCTGCCGAGTGGTTCTGACGTAGCCGGCAGGTGATTTTGGCGTGTTCTGGCACCTCTGAGAGGTGGTTCCGGCATTCCCGACAGGTGATTCCGGAGTCTCTGCCGAGTGGTTCTGGCGTAGCCGGCAGTTGATATTGCATGTCCGGCAATGGTTCCGGCGAGTCGAGCCGGTGGTTCCGGCATGTCCCGCAGGTGGTTCCGGCATGCCCCGCAGGTAATTCCGGAGTGTCCGGCATGTGGTTCTGGCGTAGCTGGCAGGTGATTTTGGCGTGTCCAGCAGGTGGTTCCGGGAAGCTCGGCAGGTGGTACCAGCGTGTCCGGAATATGGTTCTGCCACGTCTGAAAGATGGTTCCGTCATGCCAGGCAGGTGATTCCGGAGTGTCCGGCATGTGGTTCTGGCACCCCTGAGAGGTGGTTCTGGCATGTCCGACAGGTGATTCCGGAGTGTTCGCCAAGTGGTTCTGGCGTAGCCGGCAGGTCATTTTGCATGTCCAGCGGTGGTTCCGGCGAGTCGAGCCGGTGGTTCCGGCGTGTCCGGCAGGTGGTTCTGGCGTGACCGGCACGAGGTTCTGGCACGTCTGAGAGTTGGTTCCGGCCTGCCCGACAGGTGATTCCGGAGTGTCCGCCACATGGTTCTGGCGTACCCGGCAGGTGATTTTGGCGTATCTGGCAGGTGTTTCTTGCAAGTCGAGCATTTGGGTCAGGCATGCTCAGCAGGTGCTTCCGGCGTGTCTGGCGCGTGGTTCTGGTGTGTCTGAGAGCTGGTTCTGGCATGTCCGGCAGATGATTCCGGAGTGTTCACCAAGTGGTTGTGGCATACCAGGCAGGTGATTTTAGAGTGTCAGGTAGGTGGTTCGAGCGAGTCGTGTAGGTGGTTCCGGCGTGCTCGGCAGGTGGTTCAGGCGTGTCTGGCAGGTGGTTTTGGTCTGTTCGGAGTGTGGTTCCGGCATCTCAGGCACATGGTTCTGGCACGTCTGATAGGTGGTTCCGGCCGGCCCGACAGGTGTTTCCATGTTGTCCGCCAAGTGGTTCTGGCATAGCTGACAGGTGATGTTGGCGTGACCGGCAGGTGGTTCCAGCCAGCCAGGCAGGTGATTCCGAAGTGTTCACCAAATGGTTGTGGCGTAGCCGGCAGGTGAATTTGGCGTGTCCAGCAGGTGGTTCTGGCGTGCTCAGCTGGTGCTTCCGGTGTCATTGGCATGTGGTTCCGGCATGTCTGAGAGGTGGTTCCGGCATGCCCGGCAGGTGGTTCCGGAGTGTCTGCCGAGTGGTTCTGGAGCCAGACCGTCAGGTGATTCCGAAGAGTTCACCAAATGGTTGTGGCGTAGCCGGCAGGTGATTTTGGCGTGTCCAGCAGGTGGTTTTGGCGAGTCGAGCAGGTGGTTCTGGCGTGCTCGGCAGGTGCTTCCGGTGTCATTGGCATGTGGTTCCGGCATGTCTGAGAGGTGGTTCCGCCATGCCCGGCAGGTGATTCCGGAGTGTTCGCCAAGTGGTTCTGGCGTAGCCGGCAGGTGATTTTGCATGTCCGGCAATGGTTACGGCGAGTCGAGCCGGTGGTTCCGGCATGTCCGGCAGGTGGTTCCGGCATGCCCGGCAGGTGATTCCGGAGTGTTCGCCAAGTGGTTCTGGCGTAGCCGGCAGGTCATTTTGCGTGCCCGGCAGGAGGTTCTGGCGTGACCGGCACGAGGTTCTGGCACATCTGACAGTTGGTTCTGGCATGCCCGACAGGTGATTCCAGAGTGTCCGCCACGTGGTTTTGGCGTACCCGGTGGTGATTTTGGCTTGTCTGGCAGGTGTTTCTTGCAAGTCGAGCATTTGGCTCAGGCATGCTCAGCAGGTGCTTCTGGCGTGTCTGGCACGTGCTTCTGGTGTGTCTGAGAGCTGGTTCTGGCATGTCCGGCAGATGATTCCGGAGTGTCCACCAAGTGGTTGTGGCATATCCGGCAAGTGATTTTAGCGTGTCAGGTAGGTGGTTCCAGCGAGTCGAGTAGGTGGTTCCGGCGTGCTCGGCAGGTGGTTCAGGCGGGTCTGTCAGGTGGTTTCAGTCTGTTCGTGGTGTGGTTCCGGCATCTCAGGCACATGGTTCTGGCACGTCTGATAGCTGGTTCCGGCCGGCCCGACAGTTGTTTCCATGGTGTTCGCCAAGTGGTTCTGGCATAGCTGGCATGTGATGTTGGCGTGACCGGCTGGTGGTTCCAGCCAACCCGGCAGGTGATTCCAAAGTGTTCACCAAATGGTGGTGGCGGAGCCGGAAGGTGATTTTGGTGTGTCCAGCAGGTGGTTTTGGTGAGTCGAGCAGGTGGTTCTGGCGTGCTCGGCTGGTGCTTCCGGTGTCATTGGCATGCGGTTCCGGCATGTCTGAGAGGTGGTTCCGCCATGCCCGGCAGGTGATTCCGGAGTGTTCGCCAAGTGGTTCTGGCGTAGCCGGCAGGTTATTTTGCATGTCCGGCAATGGTTCCGGCGAGTCGAGCCGGTGGTTCCGGCATGTCGGGCAGGTGGTTCCAGCATGCCCGGCAGGTGATTCCGGAGTGTCCGGCATGTGGTTCTGGCACCTCTGAGAGGTGGTTCCGGAATGCCTGGCAGGTGATTCCGGAGCGTCCGCCAAGTGTTTCTGGCGTACCCGGCAGGTGATTTTGGCATGTCCGACAGGTGTTTCTTGGGAGTCGAGCGGGTGGGTCAGGCATGCTCATCTGGTGCTTCCGGAGTCTCTGGCACGAGGTTCTGGTGTGTCTGAGAGCTGGTTCTGGCATGTCCGGCAGATGATTCCGGAGTGTCCACCAAGTGGTTCTGGTATACCTGGCAGGTGATTTTGGCATGTCAGGAAGGTGGTTCCGGCTAGTGGAGCAGGTGGATCAGGCGTGCTCACCATGTGGTTCAGGCGGGTCTGGCAGGTGGTTTCGGTCTGTTCGGGGAGTGGTTCCGGCATCTCAGGCTCATGGTTCTGGCACCTCTGAGAGGTGGTTCCGGCATGCCCTGTAGGTGATTCCGGAGTGTCCGGCATGTGGTTCTGGCACCTCTGAGAGGTGGTTCCGGCATGCCCGGCAGGTGATTCCGGAGTGTCCGGCATGTGGTTCTGACACCTCTGAGAGGTGGTTCCGGCATGCCCAGCAGGTGGTTCCGGAGTGTCTGCCGAGTGGTTCTGGCGTAGCCGGCAGTTGATTCTGGCGTGTGCAGCAGGTGGTTCTGGGGAGTGAATCAGGTGGTTCCGGCATACTCTGCAGGTGGTACCGGCGTGTCCGGAACATGGTTCTGGCAAGTCTGAGAGGTGGTTCCGGCATGCCCGACAGGTGATTCCGGAGTGTTCGCCAAGTGGTTCTGGCGTAGCCGGCAGGTCATTTTGCATGTCCGGCGGTGGTTCCGGCGACTCGAGCCGGTGGTTCCGGCGTGTCCAGCAGGTCGTTCCGGTCTGTCCGTCAGGTGGTTCTGGCGTGTCCGGCACGAGGTTCTGGCACGTCTGAGAGTTGGTTCTGGCATGCCCGACACGTGATTCCGGAGTGTCCGCCACGTGGTTCTGGCGTACCCGGCAGGAGATTTTCGCGTGTCTGGCAGGTGTTTCTTGCAAGTCGAGCATTTGGCTCAGGCATGATCAGCAGGTGCTTCCGGCGTGTCCGGCACGTGGTTCTGGTGTGTCTGAGAGCTGGTTCTGACATGTCCGGCAGATGATTCCGGAGTGTCCACCAAGTGGTTGTGGCATACCCGGCAGGTGATTTTAGCGTGTCAGGTAGGTGGTTCCGGCGAGTCGAGTACGTGGTTACGGTGTGCTCGGCAGGTGGTTCAGGCGGGTCTGGCAGGTGGTTTCGGTCTGTTCGGGGTGTGGTTCCGGCATCTCAGGCACATGGTTCTGGCACGTCTGATAGGTGGTTCCGGCCGACCCGACTGGTGTTTCCATGGTGTCCGCCAAGTGGTTCTGGCATAGCTGGCAGGTGATGTTGGCGTGACTAGCAGGTGGTTCCAGCCAGCCCGGCAGGTGATTCCGAAGAGTTCACCCAATGTTTGTGGCGTAGCCGGCAGGTGATTTTGGCGTGTCCAGCAGGTGGTTCCGGCGATCTCGGCAGGTGGTACCGGCGTGTCCGGAACATGGTTCTGGCAAGTCTGAGAGATGGTTCCGGCATGCCGGGCAGATGATTCCGGAGTGTCCAGCATGTGGTTCTGGCACCTCAGAGAGGTGGTTCCGGCATGCCCGGCAGGTGATACCGGAGTGTCCGGCATTTGGTTCCGGCACCTCTGAGAGGTGGTTCCGGAATGCCTGGCATGTGATTCCGGAGTGTCTGCCGAGTGGTTCTTGCGTAGCCGGCAGGTGATTTTGGGGTGTCCAGCAGGTGGTTTTGGCGAGTCGAGCAGGTGGTTCTGGCGTGCTCGGCAGGTGCTTCCGGTGTCATTGGCATGTGGTTCCGGCATGTCTGAGAGGTGGTTCCGCCATGCACAGCAGGTCATTCCGGAGTGTTCGCCAAGTTGTTCTGGCGTAGCCGGCAGGTGATTTTGCATGTCCGGCACTGGTTCCGGCGAGTCGAGCAGGTGGTTCCGGCATGTCCGGCAGGTGGTTCCGGCATGCCCGGCAGGTGATTCCGGAGTGTCCGGCATGTGGTTCTGGCACCTCTGAGAGGTGGTTCCGGCATGCCCGGCAGGTGATACCGGAGTGTTCGCCAAGTGGTTCTGGCGTAGCCGGCAGGTGATTTTGCATGTCCGGCAATGGTTCCAGCGAGTCGAGCCGGTGGTTCCGGAATGTCCGGCAGGTGGTTCCGGCATGTCCGGCAGGTGGTTCCGGCATGTCCGGCAGGTGGTTCCGGCATGTCCAGCACGTGGTTCCAGCATGCCCGGCAGGTGATTCCTGAGTGTCCGGCATGTGGTTCTGGCACCTCTGAGAGGTGGTTCCGGCATGCCCGGCGGGTGATACCGGAGTCTCCGGCATTTGGTTCTGGCACCTCTGAGAGGTGGTTCCGGAATGCCTGGCATGTGATTCCGGAGTGTCTGCCGAGTGGTTCTGGCATACCCGGCAGTTGATTTTGGCGTGTCCACTGGTGGTTCTGGGGTGTGGTTCAGCTGGTTCCGGCATACTCGGCAGGTGGTACCGGCGTGTCCAGAACATGGTTCTGGCAAGTCTGAGAGGTGGTTCCGGCACGCCGACAGGTGATTCTGGAGCGTCCGCCAAGTGTTTCTGGCGTACCCGTCAGGTGATTTTGGCATGTCCGACAGGTGTTTCTTGCGAGTCGAGCAGGTGGCTGAGGCATGCTCAGCTGGTGCTTCTGGCGTCTCTGGCACGTGGTTCTGGTGTGTCTGAGAGCTGGTTCTGGCATGTCCGGCAGATGATTCCGGAGTGTCCACCAAGTGGTTCTGGTATATCTGGCAGGTGATTTTGGCGTGTCAGGAAGGTGGTTCCGGCTAGTTGAGCAGGTGGATCAGGCGTGCTCGCCATGGGGTTCAGGCGGGTCTGGCAGGTGGTTTCGGTCTGTTCGGGGAGTGGTTCTGGCATCTCAGGCACATGGTTCTGGCACGTCTGAGAGGTGGTTCCGGCCGGCCCGACAGGTTTTTCCGGAGTGTCCGCCAAGTGGTTCTGGCGTAGCTGAAAGGTGATGTTGGCGTGACCGGCAGGTGGTTCCAGCCAGCCCGGCAGGTGATTCCGGAGTGTCTGCCGAGTGGTTCTGGCGTAGCCTGCAGGTGATTTTGGCGTGTCCAGCAGGTGGTTTTGGCGAGTCGAGCAGGTGGTTCTGGCGTGATCGGCAGGTGCTTCCGGTGTCATTGGCATGTGGTTCCGGCATGTCTGAGAGGTGGTTCCGCCATGCCCGGCAGGTGATTCCGGAGTGTTCGCCAAGTGGTTCTGGCGTAGCCGGCAGGTTATTTTGCATGTCCGGCAATGGTTCCGGCGAGTCGAGCCGGTGGTTCCGGCATGTCGGGCAGGTGGTTCCAGCATGCCCGGCAGGTGATTCCGGAGTGTCCGCCATGTGGTTCTGGCACCTCTGAGAGGTGGTTCCGGAATGCCTGGCAGGTGATTCCGGAGCGTCCGCCAAGTGTTTCTGGCGTACCCGGCAGGTGATTTTGGCATGTCCGACAGGTGTTTCTTGGGAGTCGAGCGGGTGGGTCAGGCATGCTCATCTGGTGCTTCCGGAGTCTCTGGCACGAGGTTCTGGTGTGTCTGAGAGCTGGTTCTGGCATGTCCGGCAGATGATTCCGGAGTGTCCACCAAGTGGTTCTGGTATACCTGGCAGGTGATTTTGGCATGTCAGGAAGGTGGTTCCGGCTAGTGGAGCAGGTGGATCAGGCGTGCTCACCATGTGGTTCAGGCGGGTCTGGCAGGTGGTTTCGGTCTGTTCGGGGAGTGGTTCCTGCATCTCAGGCTCATGGTTCTGGCACCTCTGAGAGGTGGTTCCGGCATGCCCTGTAGGTGATTCCGGAGTGTCCGGCATGTGGTTCTGGCACCTCTGAGAGGTGGTTCCGGCATGCCCGGCAGGTGATTCCGGAGTGTCCGGCATGTGGTTCTGACACCTCTGAGAGGTGGTTCCGGCATGCCCAGCAGGTGGTTCCGGAGTGTCTGCCGAGTGGTTCTGGCGTAGCCGGCAGTTGATTCTGGCGTGTGCAGCAGGTGGTTCTGGGGAGTGAATCAGGTGGTTCCGGCATACTCTGCAGGTGGTACCGGCGTGTCCGGAACATGGTTCTGGCAAGTCTGAGAGGTGGTTCCGGCATGCCCGACAGGTGATTCCGGAGTGTTCGCCAAGTGGTTCTGGCGTAGCCGGCAGGTCATTTTGCATGTCCGGCGGTGGTTCCGGCGACTCGAGCCGGTGGTTCCGGCGTGTCCAGCAGGTCGTTCCGGTCTGTCCGTCAGGTGGTTCTGGCGTGTCCGGCACGAGGTTCTGGCACGTCTGAGAGTTGGTTCTGGCATGCCCGACACGTGATTCCGGAGTGTCCGCCACGTGGTTCTGGCGTACCCGGCAGGAGATTTTCGCGTGTCTGGCAGGTGTTTCTTGCAAGTCGAGCATTTGGCTCAGGCATGATCAGCAGGTGCTTCCGGCGTGTCCGGCACGTGGTTCTGGTGTGTCTGAGAGCTGGTTCTGACATGTCCGGCAGATGATTCCGGAGTGTCCACCAAGTGGTTGTGGCATACCCGGCAGGTGATTTTAGCGTGTCAGGTAGGTGGTTCCGGCGAGTCGAGTACGTGGTTACGGTGTGCTCGGCAGGTGGTTCAGGCGGGTCTGGCAGGTGGTTTCGGTCTGTTCGGGGTGTGGTTCCGGCATCTCAGGCACATGGTTCTGGCACGTCTGATAGGTGGTTCCGGCCGACCCGACTGGTGTTTCCATGGTGTCCGCCAAGTGGTTCTGGCATAGCTGGCAGGTGATGTTGGCGTGACTGGCAGGTGGTTCCAGCCAGCCCGGCAGGTGATTCCGAAGAGTTCACCCAATGTTTGTGGCGTAGCCGGCAGGTGATTTTGGCGTGTCCAGCAGGTGGTTCCGGCGATCTCGGCAGGTGGTACCGGCGTGTCCGGAACATGGTTCTGGCAAGTCTGAGAGATGGTTCCGGCATGCCGGGCAGATGATTCCGGAGTGTCCAGCATGTGGTTCTGGCACCTCAGAGAGGTGGTTCCGGCATGCCCGGCAGGTGATACCGGAGTGTCCGGCATTTGGTTCCGGCACCTCTGAGAGGTGGTTCCGGAATGCCTGGCATGTGATTCCGGAGTGTCTGCCGAGTGGTTCTTGCGTAGCCGGCAGGTGATTTTGGGGTGTCCAGCAGGTGGTTTTGGCGAGTCGAGCAGGTGGTTCTGGCGTGCTCGGCAGGTGCTTCCGGTGTCATTGGCATGTGGTTCCGGCATGTCTGAGAGGTGGTTCCGCCATGCACAGCAGGTCATTCCGGAGTGTTCGCCAAGTTGTTCTGGCGTAGCCGGCAGGTGATTTTGCATGTCCGGCACTGGTTCCGGCGAGTCGAGCAGGTGGTTCCGGCATGTCCGGCAGGTGGTTCCGGCATGCCCGGCAGGTGATTCCGGAGTGTCCGGCATGTGGTTCTGGCACCTCTGAGAGGTGGTTCCGGCATGCCCGGCAGGTGATACCGGAGTGTTCGCCAAGTGGTTCTGGCGTAGCCGGCAGGTGATTTTGCATGTCCGGCAATGGTTCCAGCGAGTCGAGCCGGTGGTTCCGGAATGTCCGGCAGGTGGTTCCGGCATGTCCGGCAGGTGGTTCCGGCATGTCCGGCAGGTGGTTCCGGCATGTCCAGCACGTGGTTCCAGCATGCCCGGCAGGTGATTCCTGAGTGTCCGGCATGTGGTTCTGGCACCTCTGAGAGGTGGTTCCGGAATGCCTGGCATGTGATTCCGGAGTGTCTGCCGAGTGGTTCTGGCATACCCGGCAGTTGATTTTGGCGTGTCCACTGGTGGTTCTGGGGTGTGGTTCAGCTGGTTCCGGCATACTCGGCAGGTGGTACCGGCGTGTCCAGAACATGGTTCTGGCAAGTCTGAGAGGTGGTTCCGGCACGCCGACAGGTGATTCTGGAGCGTCCGCCAAGTGTTTCTGGCGTACCCGTCAGGTGATTTTGGCATGTCCGACAGGTGTTTCTTGCGAGTCGAGCAGGTGGCTGAGGCATGCTCAGCTGGTGCTTCTGGCGTCTCTGGCACGTGGTTCTGGTGTGTCTGAGAGCTGGTTCTGGCATGTCCGGCAGATGATTCCGGAGTGTCCACCAAGTGGTTCTGGTATATCTGGCAGGTGATTTTGGCGTGTCAGGAAGGTGGTTCCGGCTAGTTGAGCAGGTGGATCAGGCGTGCTCGCCATGGGGTTCAGGCGGGTCTGGCAGGTGGTTTCGGTCTGTTCGGGGAGTGGTTCTGGCATCTCAGGCACATGGTTCTGGCACGTCTGAGAGGTGGTTCCGGCCGGCCCGACAGGTTTTTCCGGAGTGTCCGCCAAGTGGTTCTGGCGTAGCTGAAAGGTGATGTTGGCGTGACCGGCAGGTGGTTCCAGCCAGCCCGGCAGGTGATTCCGGAGTGTCTGCCGAGTGGTTCTGGCGTAGCCTGCAGGTGATTTTGGCGTGTCCAGCAGGTGGTTTTGGCGAGTCGAGCAGGTGGTTCTGGCGTGATCGGCAGGTGCTTCCGGTGTCATTGGCATGTGGTTCCGGCATGTCTGAGAGGTGGTTCCGCCATGCCCGGCAGGTGATTCCGGAGTGTTCGCCAAGTGGTTCTGGCGTAGCCGGCAGGTGATTTTGCATGTCCGGCAATGGTTCCGGCGAGTCGAGCCGCTGGTTCCGGCAGGTCCAGAAGGTGGTTCCGGCATGCCCGGCAGGTGATTCCGGAGTGTCCGGCATGTGGTTCTGGCACCTCTGAGAGGTGGTTCCGGCATGCCCGGCAGGTGATACAGGAGTGTCCAGCATTTGGTTCTGGCACCTCTGAGAGGTGGTTCCGGAATGCCTGGCATGTGATTCCCGAGTGTCTGCCGAGTGGTTCTGGCGTAGCCGGCAGGTGATTTTGGCGTTTCCGGCATGTGGTTCTGGCACCTCTGAGAGGTGGTTCCGGCATGCCCGGCAGTTGGTTACGGAGTGTCTGCCGAGTGGTTCTGGCGTAGCCGGCAGGTGATATTGCATGTCCGGCAATGGTTCCGGCGAGTCGAGCCGGTGGTTCCGGCATGTCCCGCAGGTGGTTCCGGCATGCCCCCAGGTAATTCAGGAGTGTCCGGCATGTGGTTCTGGCGTAGCTGGCAGGTGATTTTGGCGTGTCCAGCAGGTGGTTCCGGCGAGCTCGGCAGGTGGTACCAGCGTGTCCGGAACATGGTTCTGGCAAGTCTGAGAGATGGTTCCGGCATGCCCGGCAGGTGATTCCGGAGTGTCCGGCATGTGGTTCTTGCACCTCTGAGAGGTGGTTCCGGCATGCCCGGCAGTTGGTTCCGGAGTGTCTGCCGAGTGGTTCTGGCGTAGCCGGCAGGTGATATTGCATGTCCGGCAATGGTTCCGGCGAGTCGAGCCGGTGGTTCCGGCATGTCCCGCAGGTGGTTCCGGCATGCCCCTCAGGTAATTCCGGAGTGTCCGGCATGTGGTTCTGGCGTAGCTGGAAGGTGATTTTAGCGTGTCCAGCAGGTGGTTCTGGGGAGCTCGGCAGGTGGTACCAGCGTGTCCGGAACATGGTTCTGCCACGTCTGAAAGATGGTTCCGTCATGCCAGGCAGGTGATTCCGGAGTGTCCGGCATTTGGTTCTGGCACCTCTGAGAGGTGGTTCCGGCATGCCCGGCAGGTGATTCCGGAGTGTCCGGCATGTGGTTCTGGCACCCCTGAGAGGTGGTTCCGGCATGCCCGGCAGGTGATTCTGGAGTGTCCGGCATTTGGTTCTGGCACCTCTGAGTGGTGGTTCCGGCATGCCCAGCAGGTGATACCAGAGTGTCTGGCATTTGGTTCTGGCACCTCTGAGAGGTGGTTCCGGAATGCCTGGCATGTGATTCCGGAGTGTCTGCCGAGTGGTTCTGGCATACCCGGCAGTTGATTTTGGCGTGTCCACTGGTGGTTCTGGGGTTTGGTTCAGCTGGTTCCTGTATACTCGGCAGGTGGTACCGGCGTGTCCAGAACATGTTTTTGGCAAGTCTGAGAGGTGGTTCTGGCACGCCCGACAGGTGATTCCGGAGCGTCCGCCAAGTGTTTCTGGCGTACCCGGCAGGTGATTTTGGCATGTCCGACAGGTGTTTCTTGCGAGTCGAGCAGGTGGCTCAGGCATGCTCAGCTGGTGCTTCCGGCGTCTCTGGCACGTGGTTCTGGTGTGTCTGAGAGCTGGTTCTGGCATGTCCGGCAGATGATTCCGGAGTGTCCACCAAGTGGTTCTGGTATACCTGGCAGGTGATTTTGGCGTGTCAGGAAGGTGGTTCCGGCTAGTTGAGCAGGTGGATCAGGCGTGCTCGCCATGGGGTTCAGGCGGGTCTGGCAGGTGGTTTCGGTCTGTTCGGGGAGTGGTTCCGGCATCTCAGGCACATGGTTCTGGCACGTCTGAGAGGTGGTTCCGGCCGGCCCGACAGGTTTTTCCGGAGTGTCCGCCAAGTGGTTCTGGTGTAGCTGAAAGGTGATGTTGGCGTGACCGGCCGGTGGTTCCAGCCAGCCCGGCAGGTGATTCCGGAGTGTCTGCCGAGTGGTTCTGGCGTAGCCTGCAGGTGATTTTGGCGTGTCCAGCAGGTGGTTTTGGCGAGTCGAGCAGGTGGTTCTGGCGTGATCGGCAGGTGCTTCCGGTGTCATTGGCATGTGGTTCCGGCATGTCTGAGAGGTGGTTCCGACATGCCCGGCAGGTGATTCCGGAGTGTCCGGCATGTGGTTCTGGCACCTCTGAGAGGTGGTTCCGGCATGCCCGGCAGGTGATACAGGAGTGTCCGGCATTTGGTTCTGGCACCTCTGAGAGGTGGTTCCGGAATGCCTGGCATGTGATTCCCGAGTGTCTGCCGAGTGGTTCTGACGTAGCCGGCAGGTGATTTTGGCGTGTTCTGGCACCTCTGAGAGGTGGTTCCGGCATTCCCGACAGGTGATTCCGGAGTCTCTGCCGAGTGGTTCTGGCGTAGCCGGCAGTTGATATTGCATGTCCGGCAATGGTTCCGGCGAGTCGAGCCGGTGGTTCCGGCATGTCCCGCAGGTGGTTCCGGCATGCCCCGCAGGTAATTCCGGAGTGTCCGGCATGTGGTTCTGGCGTAGCTGGCAGGTGATTTTGGCGTGTCCAGCAGGTGGTTCCGGGAAGCTCGGCAGGTGGTACCAGCGTGTCCGGAATATGGTTCTGCCACGTCTGAAAGATGGTTCCGTCATGCCAGGCAGGTGATTCCGGAGTGTCCGGCATGTGGTTCTGGCACCCCTGAGAGGTGGTTCTGGCATGTCCGACAGGTGATTCCGGAGTGTTCGCCAAGTGGTTCTGGCGTAGCCGGCAGGTCATTTTGCATGTCCAGCGGTGGTTCCGGCGAGTCGAGCCGGTGGTTCCGGCGTGTCCGGCAGGTGGTTCTGGCGTGACCGGCACGAGGTTCTGGCACGTCTGAGAGTTGGTTCCGGCCTGCCCGACAGGTGATTCCGGAGTGTCCGCCACATGGTTCTGGCGTACCCGGCAGGTGATTTTGGCGTATCTGGCAGGTGTTTCTTGCAAGTCGAGCATTTGGGTCAGGCATGCTCAGCAGGTGCTTCCGGCGTGTCTGGCGCGTGGTTCTGGTGTGTCTGAGAGCTGGTTCTGGCATGTCCGGCAGATGATTCCGGAGTGTTCACCAAGTGGTTGTGGCATACCAGGCAGGTGATTTTAGCGTGTCAGGTAGGTGGTTCGCGCGAGTCGTGTAGGTGGTTCCGGCGTGCTCGGCAGGTGGTTCAGGCGTGTCTGGCAGGTGGTTTTGGTCTGTTCGGAGTGTGGTTCCGGCATCTCAGGCACATGGTTCCGGCACGTCTGATAGGTGGTTCCGGCCGGCCCGACAGTTGTTTCCATGTTGTCCGCCAAGTGGTTCTGGCATAGCTGACAGGTGATGTTGGCGTGACCGGCAGGTGGTTCCAGCCAGCCAGGCAGGTGATTCCGAAGTGTTCACCAAATGGTTGTGGCGTAGCCGGCAGGTGAATTTGGCGTGTCCAGCAGGTGGTTCTGGCGTGCTCAGCTGGTGCTTCCGGTGTCATTGGCATGTGGTTCCGGCATGCCCGGCAGGTGGTTCCGGAGTGTCTGCCGAGTGGTTCTGGAGCCAGACCGTCAGGTGATTCCGAAGAGTTCACCAAATGGTTGTGGCGTAGCCAGCAGGTGATTTTGGCGTGTCCAGCAGGTGGTTTTGGCGAGTCGAGTAGGTGGTTCTGGCGTGCTCGGCAGGTGCTTCCGGTGTCATTGGCATGTGGTTCCGGCATGTCTGAGAGGTGGTTCCGCCATGCCCGGCAGGTGATTCCGGAGTGTTCGCCAAGTGGTTCTGGCGTAGCCGGCAGGTGATTTTGCATGTCCGGCAATGGTTACGGCGAGTCGAGCCGGTGGTTCCGGCATGTCCGGCAGGTGGTTCCGGCATGCCCGGCAGGTGATTCCGGAGTGTTCGCCAAGTGGTTCTGGCGTAGCCGGCAGGTCATTTTGCGTGTCCGGCAGGAGGTTCTGGCGTGACCGGCACGAGGTTCTGGCACATCTGACAGTTGGTTCTGGCATGCCCGACAGGTGATTCCAGAGTGTCCGCCACGTGGTTTTGGCGTACCCGGTGGTGATTTTGGCTTGTCTGGCAGGTGTTTCTTGCAAGTCGAGCATTTGGCTCAGGCATGCTCAGCAGGTGCTTCTGGCGTGTCTGGCACGTGCTTCTGGTGTGTCTGAGAGCTGGTTCTGGCATGTCCGGCAGATGATTCCGGAGTGTCCACCAAGTGGTTGTGGCATATCCGGCAAGTGATTTTAGCGTGTCAGGTAGGTGGTTCCAGCGAGTCGAGTAGGTGGTTCCGGCGTGCTCGGCAGGTGGTTCAGGCGGGTCTGTCAGGTGGTTTCAGTCTGTTCGTGGTGTGGTTCCGGCATCTCAGGCACATGGTTCTGGCACGTCTGATAGCTGGTTCCGGCCGGCCCGACAGTTGTTTCCATGGTGTTCGCCAAGTGGTTCTGGCATAGCTGGCATGTGATGTTGGCGTGACCGGCTGGTGGTTCCAGCCAACCCGGCAGGTGATTCCAAAGTGTTCACCAAATGGTGGTGGCGGAGCCGGAATGTGATTTTGGTGTGTCCAGCAGGTGGTTTTGGTGAGTCGAGCAGGTGGTTCTGGCATGCTCGGCTGGTGCTTCCGGTGTCATTGGCATGCGGTTCCGGCATGTCTGAGAGGTGGTTCCGCCATGCCCGGCAGGTGATTCCGGAGTGTTCGCCAAGTGGTTCTGGCGTAGCCGGCAGGTTATTTTGCATGTCCGGCAATGGTTCCGGCGAGTCGAGCCGGTGGTTCCGGCATGTCGGGCAGGTGGTTCCAGCATGCCCGGCAGGTGATTCCGGAGTGTCCGGCATGTGGTTCTGGCACCTCTGAGAGGTGGTTCCGGAATGCCTGGCAGGTGATTCCGGAGCGTCCGCCAAGTGTTTCTGGCGTACCCGGCAGGTGATTTTGGCATGTCCGACAGGTGTTTCTTGGGAGTCGAGCGGGTGGGTCAGGCATGCTCATCTGGTGCTTCCGGAGTCTCTGGCACGAGGTTCTGGTGTGTCTGAGAGCTGGTTCTGGCATGTCCGGCAGATGATTCCGGAGTGTCCACCAAGTGGTTCTGGTATACCTGGCAGGTGATTTTGGCATGTCAGGAAGGTGGTTCCGGCTAGTGGAGCAGGTGGATCAGGCGTGCTCACCATGTGGTTCAGGCGGGTCTGGCAGGTGGTTTCGGTCTGTTCGGGGAGTGGTTCCGGCATCTCAGGCTCATGGTTCTGGCACCTCTGAGAGGTGGTTCCGGCATGCCCTGTAGGTGATTCCGGAGTGTCCGGCATGTGGTTCTGGCACCTCTGAGAGGTGGTTCCGGCATGCCCGGCAGGTGATTCCGGAGTGTCCGGCATGTGGTTCTGACACCTCTGAGAGGTGGTTCCGGCATGCCCGGCAGGTGGTTCCGGAGTGTCTGCCGAGTGGTTCTGGCGTAGCCGGCAGTTGATTCTGGCGTGTGCAGCAGGTGGTTCTGGGGAGTGGATCAGGTGGTTCCGGCATACTCTGCAGGTGGTACCGGCGTGTCCGGAACATGGTTCTGGCAAGTCTGAGAGGTGGTTCCGGCATGCCCGACAGGTGATTCCGGAGTGTTCGCCATGTGGTTCTGGCGTAGCCGGCAGGTCATTTTGCATGTCCGGCGGTGGTTCCGGTGACTCGAGCCGGTGGTTCCGGCGTGTCCAGCAGGTCGTTCCGGTCTGTCCGTCAGGTGGTTCTGGCGTGTCCGGCACGAGGTTCTGGCACGTCTGAGAGTTGGTTCTGGCATGCCCGACACGTGATTCCGGAGTGTCCGCCACGTGGTTCTGGCGTACCCGGCAGGAGATTTTCACGTGTCTGGCAGGTGTTTCCTGCAAGTCGAGCATTTGGCTCAGGCATGATCAGCAGGTGCTTCCGGCGTGTCCGGCACGTGGTTCTGGTGTGTCTGAGAGCTGGTTCTGACATGTCCGGCAGATGATTCCGGAGTGTCCACCAAGTGGTTGTGGCATACCTGGCAGGTGATTTTAGCGTGTCAGGTAGGTGGTTCCGGCGAGTCGAGTACGTGGTTACGGTGTGCTCGGCAGGTGGTTCAGGCGGGTCTGGCAGGTGGTTTCGGTCTGTTCGGGGTGTGGTTCCGGCATCTCAGGCACATGGTTCTGGCACGTCTGATAGGTGGTTCCGGCCGACCCGACTGGTGTTTCCATGGTGTCCGCCAAGTGGTTCTGGCATAGCTGGCAGGTGATGTTGGCGGGACCGGCAGGTGGTTCCAGCCAGCCCGGCAGGTGATTCCGAAGAGTTCACCAAATGGTTGTGGCGTAGCCGGCAGGTGATTTTGGCGTGTCCAGCAGGTGGTTTTGGCGAGTCGAGCAGGTGGTTCTGGCGTGCTCGGCAGGTGCTTCTGGTGTCATTGGCATGTGGTTCCGGCATGTCTGAGAGGTGCTTCCGCCATGCCCGGCAGGTGATTTTGCATGTCCGGCTGTGGTTCCGGCGAGTCAAGCCGGTGGTTCCGGAATGTCTGGCAGGTGGTTCCGGCATGCCCGGCAGGTGATTCCGGAGTGTTCGCCAAGTGGTTCTGGCGTAGCCGACAGGTGATTTCGCATGTCAGGCAATGGTTCCGGCGAGTCGAGCCGGTGGTTCCGGCATGTCCGGCAGGTGGTTCCGGCATGCCCGGCAGGTGATTCCGGAGTGTCCGGCATGTGGTTCTGGCACCTCTGAGAGGTGGCTCCGGCATGCCCGGCAGGTGATACCAGAGTGTCCGGCATTTGGTTCTGGCACCTCTGAGAGGTGGTTCCGGAATGCCTGGCATGTGATTCCGGAGTGTCTGCTGAGTGGTTCTGGCGTAGCCGGCAGGTGATTTTGGCGTGTCCAGCAGGTGGTTTTGGCGAGCCGAGCAGGTGGTTCTGGCGTGCACGGCAGGTGCTTCCGGTGTCATTGGCATGTGGTTCTGGCATGTCTGAGAGGTGGTTCCGCCATGCCCAGCAGGTGATTCCGGAGTGATCGCCAAGTGGTTCTGGCGTAGCCGGCAGGTGATTTTGCATGTCCGGCAATGGTTCCGGCGAGTCGAGCCGGTGGTTCCGGCATGTCCGGCACGTGGTTCCGGAATGCCCGGCAGGTGATTCCGGAGTGTCCGGCATGTGGTTCTGGCACCTCTGAGAGGTGGTTCCGGCATGCCCGCCAGGTGATACTGGAGTGTTCGCCAAGTGGTTCTCGCGTAGCCGGCAGGTGATTTTGCATGTCCGGCAATGGTTCCGGCGAGTCGAGAAGGTCCTTCTGGTATGTCTGGCAGGTGGTTCCAGCGTGCCCTGCAGGTGATTCCGGAGTGTCCGGCATGTGGTTCTGGCACCTCTGAGAGGTGGTTCCGTCATGCCCGGCAGGTGGTTCCGGAGTGTCTGCCGAGTGGTTCTGGCGTAGTCGGCAGATGATTCTGGCGTGTGCAGCAGGTGGTTCTGGGGAGTGGATCAGGTGGTTCCGGCATACTCGGCAGGTGGTACCGGCGTGTCCGGAACATGGTTCTGGCAAGTCTGAGAGGCGGTTCCGGCACGCCCGACAGGTGATTCCGGAGTGTTCGCCAAGTGGTTCTGGCATAGCCGGCAGGTCATTTTGCATGTCCGTCGGTGGTTCCGGCGAGTCGAGCCGGTGGTTCCGGCGTGTCCGGCAGGTGGTTCTGGCGTGACCGGCACGAGGTTCTGGCACGTCTGAGAGTTGGTTCCGGCATGCCCGACAGGTGATTCCGGAGTGTCCGCCAAGTGGTTCTGGCGTACCCGGAAGGTGATTTTGGCGTGTCTGGCAAGCGTTTCTTGCAAGTCGAGCATTTGGCTCAGGCATGCTCAGCAGGTGCTTCCGGCGTGTCTGGCACGTGGTTCTGGTGTGTCTGAGAGCTGGTTCTGGCATGTCCGGCAGATGATTACTGAGTGTCCACCAAGTGGTTGTGGCATACCCGGCAGGTGATTTTAGCGTGTCAGGTAGGTGGTTCCGGCGAGTCGAGTAGGTGGTTCCGGCGTGCTCGGCAGTTGGTTCAGGCTGGTCTGGCAGGTGGTTTCGGTCTGTTCGGGGTGTGGTTCCGGCATCTCAGGCACATGGTTCTGGCACGTCTGATAGGTGGTTCCGGCCGTCCGGACAGGTGTTTCCATGGTGTCCGCCAAGTGGTTCTGGCATAGCTGGCAGGTGATGTTGGCGTGACCGGCAGGTGGTTCCAGCCAGCCCGGCAGGTGATTCCGAAGAGTTCACCAAATGGCTGTGGCGTAGCCGGCAGGTGATTTTGGCGTGTTCAGCAGGTGGTTTTGGCGAGTCGAGCAGGTGGTTCCGGCATGCCCGGCAGGTGATTCTGGAGTGTCCGGCATGTGGTTCTGGCACCTCTGTGAGGTGGTTCCTGCATGCCCGGCAGGTGATATCGGAGTGTTCGCCAAGTGGTTCTGGCGTAGCCGGCAGGTGATTTGGACGGTCCGGCAGTGGTTCCGGCGAGTCGAGCCGGTGGTTCCGGAATGTCCGGCAGGTGGTTCCGGCATGTCCGGCAGGTGGTTCCGGAATGTCCAGCACGTGGTTCCAGCATGCCCGGCAGGTTATACCGGAGTGTCTGGCATGTGGTTCTGGCACCTCTAGAGGTGGTTCCGCCATGCCCGGCAGGTGATTCCGGAGTGTTCCACCAGTGGTTCTGACATAGCCGGCAGGTGATTTTGCATGTCCGGCAATGGTTCCGGCGAGTCGAGCCGGTGGTTCTGGCATGTCCAGCAGGTGATTCCGGCATGTCCAGCAGGTGGTTCCGGCATGCTCGGCAGGTGATCCCGGACTGTCCGGCATGTGGTTCTGGCACCTCTGAGAGGTGGTTCCGGCGTGCTCGGCAGGTGGTTCAGGCGGGTCTGGCAGGTGGTTTCGGTCTGTTCGGGGTGTGGTTCCGGCATCTCAGGCACATGGTTCTGGCACGTCTGATAGGTGGTTCCGGCCGGCCCGACAGGTGTTTCCATGGTGTCCGCCAAGTGGTTCTGGCATAGCTGGAAGGTGATGTTTGCGTGACCGGCAGGTGGTTCCTGCCAGATCGTCAGGTGATTCCGAAGTGTTCACCAAATGGTTGTGGCGTAGCCGGAAGGTGATTTTGGCGTGTCCAGCAGGTGGTTTTGGCGAGTCGAGCAGGTGGTTCTGGCGTTCTCGGCAGGTGCTTCGGGTGTCATTGGCATGTGGTTCCGGCATGTCTGAGAGGTAGTACCGGCATGCCCGGCAGTTGATTTCGGAGTGTTTGCCAAGTGATTCTGGCGTAGCCGGCAGGTGATTTGCATGTCCGGCAATGGTTCCGGCGAGTCAAGCCGGTGGTTCCAGCGTGTCCGGCAGGTGGTTCCTGTCTGTCCAGCAGGTGGTTCTGGTGTGTCCGGCACGAGGTTCTGGCACGTCTGAGAGGTTGTGTCGCCATGCACTTCACGTGATTCCGGCTTGTCCGCCAAGTGGTTCTGGTGTAGCGGGCAGGTGATTATGGCGTGTCCGGCATGTGGGACCGGTGAGTCAAGCAGGTGGTTCCGGCGAGTGTTTCCTGTGTTTCCGGTCTGTCCGGGAGATGGTTCCGGCCTGTCCGGCACGTGCTTCTGGCACTTCTGAGAGGTTGTGCTGGCATGCCCGGCAAGTGATTCTGGAGTGTCCGCCAAGTGGTCCTGGCGTAGCCGGCAGGTGATTTTGGCGTGTCCGGCAGGTGGTTCTGGGGAGTGGATCAGGCACTTCCGGCATTCTCGGAAGGTGCTTCCGCTGTCTCCGGCATGTGGTTGTGGTACCTCTGAGAGGTGGTTCCAGCATGCATGGCAGGTGATTCCGGAGTGTCCGACAAGTGGTTGTAGCGTAGCCGGGTGGTGATTCTGGCATGTCCTGCAGGTGGTTCTGGCGAGTCAAGCAGGAGGTTCCGGCATGTCCGGCAGGTGGTTCCGGTCTGTCCAGGAGGTGGTTCCGGAGTGTCTGCCGAGCGGTTCTGGTGTAGCCGGCAGGTGATTTTGGCGTGTCCAGCAGGTGGTTCTGGGGAGTGGAGCAGGTGTTTCCGGCATACTCGGCAGGTGGTTCCGGCGTGTCCGGCAAATGGTTCTGGCACGTCTGAGAGGTGGTTCCGGCATGCCCGGCAGGTGATTCCAGAGTGTATGTCATGTGGTTCTGGCACCTCTGAGAGGTGGTTCCGCCATGCCCGGCAGGTGATTCCGGAGTGTTCCACAAGTGGTTCTGGCATAGCCGGCAGGTGATTTTGAATGTCCGGCAATGGTTCCGGCGAGTCGAGCCGGGGATTCTGGCATGTCGGGCAGGTGATTCCGGCATATCCAGCAGGTGGTTCCGGCATGCTCGACAGGTGTTCCCGGAGTGTCCGGCATGTGGTTCTGGCACCTCTGAGAGGTGGTTCCAGCATGCCCGGCAGGTGATACCGGAGTGTCCGGCATTTGGTTCTGGCACCTCTGAGAGGTGGTTCCGGAATGCCTGGCCTGTGATTCCGTAGTGTCTGCCGAGTTGGTCTGGCGTAGCCGGCAGTTGATTTTGGCGTGTCCGCTAGGTGGTTCTGGGGAGTGGATCAGCTGGTTCCGGCATACTCGGCAGGTGGTACCGGCGTGTCCAGAACATGGTTCTGGCAAGTTTGAGAGGTGGTTCCAGCAGGCCCGACAGGTGATTCTGGAGCGTCCGCCAAGTGTTTCTGGCCTACCCGGCAGGTGATTTTCGCCTGTCCGACAGGTGTGTCTTGCGAGTCGAGCATGTGGCTCAGGCAGGCTCATCTGGTGCTTCCGGCGTCTCTGGCACGTGGTTCTGGTGTGTCTGAGAGCTGGTTCTGGCATCTCCGGCCGATGATTCCGGAGTGTCCACCAAGAGGTTCTTGTATACCTGGCAGGAGATTTTGGTGTGTCAGGAAGTTGGTTCCGGCTAGTTGAGCAGGTGGATCAGGCGTGCTCGCCAGGGGGTTCAGGCGGGTCTGGCAGGTGGTTTCGGTCTGTTTGGGGAGTGGTTCCGGCATCTCAGGCTCATGGTTCTGGCACGTCTGAGAGGTGGTTCCGGCCGGCCCGACAGGTGTTTCCGGAGTGTCCGCCAAGTGGTTCTGGCGTCGCTGGCAGGTGATGTTGGCGTGACCGGCAGGTGGTTCCAGCCAGCCCGGCAGGTGATTCTGAAGAGTTCACCAAATGGTTGTGGCGTAGCCGGCAGGTGATTTTGGCGTGTCCAGCAGGTGGTTTTGGCGAGTCGAGCAGGTGGTTCTGGCGTGCTCGGCAGGGGCTTTCGATGTCATTGGCACGTGGTTCCGGCATGTCAGAGAGGTGGTTCCGGCATGCCCGGCAGGTGGTTCCGGAGTGTCTGCCGAGTGGTTCTGGAGCCAGCCCGGCAGGTGATTCCTAAGAGTTCACCAAATGGTTGTGGCGTAGCCGGCAGGTGATTTTGGCGTGTCAGGAAGGTGGTTCCGGCTAGTTGAGCAGGTGGATCAGGCGTGCTCGCCAGGGGGTTCAGGCGGGTCTGGCAGGTGGTTTCGGTCTGTTCGGGGAGTGGTTCAAGCATCTCAGGCTCATGGTTCTGGCACGTCTGAGAGGTGGTTCCGGCCTGCCGGAGAGGTGTTTCCGGAGTGTCCGCCAAGTGGTTCCGGCGTAGCGGAAAGGTGATTTTGGCGTGACCGGCAGGTGGTTCCAGCCAGCCCGGCAGGTGATTCCAGAGTGTCTGCCGTGTGGTTCTGGTGTACCTGGCAGGTGATTTTGGCGTGTCAGGAAGGTGGTTCCGGCGAGCTCGGCAGGTGGTAGCAGCGTGTCCGGAACATGGTTCTGGCACGTCTGAGCGATGGTTCTGGCATGCCCGGCAGGTCATTCCGGGGTGTCCGGCATGTGGTTCTGGCACCTCTGAGAGGTGGTTCCGTCATGCCCGGCAGGTGATTCCGGAGTGTCCGGCATGTGGTTCTGGCACCTCTGAGAGGTGGTTCCGGCATGCCTGGCAGGTGGTTCCGGAGTGTCTGCCGAGTGGTTCTGGCGTAGTTGGCAGGTGATTCTGGCGTGTCCAGCAGGTGGTTCTGGGGAGTGGATCAGGTGGTTCCGGCATACTCGGCAGGTGGTACCGGCGTGTCCGGAACATGGTTCTGCCAAGTCTGAGAGGCGGTTCCGGCATGCCCGACAGGTGATTCCGGAGTGTTCGCCAAGTGGTTCTGGCGTAGCCGGCAGGTCATTTTGCATGTCTGGCGGTGGTTCCGGCGAGTCGAGCCGATGTTTCCGGCGTGTCCGGCAGGTGGTTCTGGCGTGACCGGCACGAGGTTCTGGCACGTCTGAGAGTTGGTTCCGGCATGCCCGACAGGTGATTCCGGAGAGTCCGCCACGTGGTTCTGGCGTACCCGGCAGGTGATTTTGGCATGTCTGGCAGGTGTTTCTTGCAAGTCGAGCATTTGGCTCAGGCATGATCAGCAGGTGCTTCCGGCGTGTCTGGAACGTGGTTCTGGTGTGTCTGAGAGCTGGTTCTGGCATGTCCGGCAGATGATTCCGGAGTGTCCACCAAGTGGTTGTGGCATACCCGGCAGGTGATTTTAGTGTGTCAGGTAGGAGGTTCCAGCGAGTCGAGTAGGTGGTTCCGGCGTGCTCGGCAGGTGGTTCAGGCGGGTCTGGCAGGTGGTTTCGGTCTGTTCGGGGTGTGGTTCCGGCATCTCAGGCACATGGTTCTGGCACGTCTGATAGGTGGTTCCGGCCGGCCCGACAGGTGTTTCCATGGTGTCCGCCAAGTGGTTCTGGCATAGCTGGAAGGTGATGTTTGCGTGACCGGCAGGTGGTTCCTGCCAGATCGTCAGGTGATTCCGAAGTGTTCACCAAATGGTTGTGGCGTAGCCGGAAGGTGATTTTGGCGTGTCCAGCAGGTGGTTTTGGCGAGTCGAGCAGGTGGTTCTGGCGTGCTCGGCAGGTGCTTCGGGAGTCATTGGCATGTGGTTCCGGCATGTCTGAGAGGTAGTACCGGCATGCCCGGCAGTTGATTTCGGAGTGTTCCACAAGTGGTTCTGGCATAGCCGGCAGGTGATTTTGAATGTCCGGCAATGGTTCCGGCGAGTCGAGCCGGGGATTCTGGCATGTCGGGCAGGTGATTCCGGCATATCCAGCAGGTGGTTCCGGCATGCTCGACAGGTGTTCCCGGAGTGTCCGGCATGTGGTTCTGGCACCTCTGAGAGGTGGTTCCAGCATGCCCAGCAGGTGATACCGGAGTGTCCGGCATTTGGTTCTGGCACCTCTGAGAGGTGGTTCCGGAATGCATGGCCTGTGATTCCGTAGTGTCTGCCGAGTGGTTCTGGCGTAGCCGGCAGTTGATTTTGGTGTGTCCACTAGGTGGTTCTGGGGTGTGGATCAGCTGGTTCCGGCATACTCGGCAGGTTGTACCGGCGTGTCCAGAACATGGTTCTGGCAAGTATGAGAGGTGGTTCCGGCACGCCCGACAGGTGATTCCTGACCGTCCGCCAAGTGTTTCTGGCGTACCCGGCAGGTGATTTTGGCATGTCCGACAGGTGTTTCTTGCGAGTCGAGCAGGTGGCTCAGGCATGCTAAGCTGGTGCTTCTGGCGTCTCTGGCACGTGGTTCTGGTGTGTCTGAGAGCTGGTTCTGGCATGTCCGGCACATGATTCCGGAGTGTCCACCAAGTGGTTCTGGTATACCTGGCAGGTGATTTTGGCGTGTCAGGAAGGTGGTTCCGGCTAGTTGAGCAGGTGGATCAGGCGTGCTCTCCAGGGGGTTCAGGCGGGTCTTACAGGTGGTTTCGGTCTGTTCGGGGTGTGGTTCCGGCATCTCAGGCACATGGTTCTGGCACGTCTGAGAGGTGGTTGCGGCCGGCCCGACAGGTGTTTCCGGAGTGTCCGCCAAGTGGTTCTGGCGTAGCTGAAAGGTGATGTTGGCGTGACCGGCAGGTGGTTCCAGCCAGCCCCGCAGGTGATTCCGGAGTGTCTGCCGAGTGGTTCTGGCGTAGCCGGCAGGTGATTTTGGCGTGTCCAGCATGTCGTTCCAGCGAGCTCGGCAGGTTGTACCGGCGTGTCCGGAACATGGTTCTGGCACGTCTGAGAGATGGTTCCGGCATGCCCGGCAGGTGATTCAGGAGTGTTCGCCAAGTGGTTCAGGCGTAGCCGGCAGGTGATTTTGGATGTCCGGCAATGGTTCCGGCGAGTCGAGCCCGCGGTTCCGGCATGTCCGGCAGGTGGTTCCGGCATGCCCGGCAGGTGATTCTGGAGTGTCGGGCATGTGGTTCTGGCACCTCTGAGAGGTGGTTCCGGCATGCCTGGCAGGTGATACCGGAGTGTTCGCCAAGTGGTTCTGGCGTAGCCGGCAGGTGATTTTGCATGTCCGGCAATGGTTCCGGCGAGTCGAGCCGGTGGTTCCGGCGTGTCCGGCAGGTGGTTCTGGCGTGACCGGCACGAGGTTCTGGCACGTCTGAGAGTTGGTTCCGGCATGCCCGACAGGTGATTCCGGAGTGTCCGCCACGTGGTTCTGGCGTACCCGGCAGGTGATTTAGGCATGTCTGGCAGGTGTTTCTTATAAGTCGAGCATTTGGCTCAGGCATGATCAGCAGGTGCTTCCGGCGTGTCTGGAACGTGGTTCTGGTGTGTCTGAGAGCTGGTTCTGGCATGTCCGGCAGATGATTCCGGAGTGTCCAACAAGTGGTTGTGGCATACCCGGCAGGTGATTTTAGCGTGTCGGGTAGGTGGTTCCAGCGAGTCGAGTAGGTGGTTCCGGCGTGCTCGGCAGGTGGTTCAGGCGGGTCTGGCAGGTGGTTTCGGTCTGTTCGGGGTGTGGTTCCGGCATCTCAGGCACATGGTTCTGGCACGTCTGATAGGCGGTTCCGGCCGGCCCGACAGGTGTTTCCATGGTGTCCGCCAAGTGATTCTGGCATAGCTGGAAGGTGATGTTTCTGTGACCGGCAGGTGGTTCCAGACAGATCGTCAGGTGATTCCGAAGTGTTCACCAAATGGTTGTGGCGTAGCCGGAAGGTGATTTTGGCGTGTCCAGCAGGTGGTTTTGGCGAGTCGAGCAGGTGGTTCTGGCGTGCTCGGCAGGTGCTTCCGGTGTCATTGGCATGTGGTTCTGGCATGTCTGAGATGTGGTTCCGCCATGCCCGGCAGGTGATTCCGGAGTGTTCGCCAAGTGGTTCTGGCGTAGCCGGCAGGTGATTTTGCATGTCCAGCAATGTTTCCGGCGAGTCGAGCCGGTGGTTCCGGCATGTCTGGCAGGTGGTTCCGGCATGTCCGGCAGGTGGTTCCGGCATGCCCGACAGGTGATTCCGGAGTGTTCGCCAAGTGGTTCTGGCATAGTCGGCAGGTTATTTTGCATGTCCGGCGGTGGTTACGGCGAGTCGAGCCGGTGGTTCCGGCATGTCCAGCAGGTGTATCCGGTCTGTCCGGCAGGTGGCTCTGGCGTGACCGGCACGAGGTTCTGGTACGTCTGAGAGTCGGTTCCGGCATGCCCGACAGGTGATTCCGGAGTGTCTGCCATGTGGTTCTGGCGTACCCGGCAGGTGATTTTGGCGTGTCTGGCAGGTGTTTCTTGCTAGTCGAGCATTTGGCTCAGCCATGCTCAGCAGGTGCTTCCGGCGTGTCTGGCACGTGGTTCTGGTGTGTCTGAGAGCTTGTTCTGGCATGTCCGGCAGATGATACCGGAGTGTCCACCATGTGATTGTGGCATACCCGGCATGTTATTTTAGCTTGTCAGGCAGGTGGTTCCAGCGAGTCGAGTAGGTGGTTCCGGAGTGCTCGGCAGGTGGTTCCGGCGGGTCTGGCAGCTGGTTTCGGTCTGTTCGGGGTGTGGTTCCGGCATCTCAGGCACATGGTGCTGGCACGTTTGAGAGGTGGTTCCAGCCGGCCCGACAGGTGTTTCCATGGTGTCCGCCAAGTGGTTCTGGCATAGCTGGCAGGTGATGTTGGCGTGACCGGCAGGTGGTTCCAGCCAGCCCGGCAGGTGATTCCGAAGAGTTCACCAAATGGTTGTGGCGTAGCCGGCAGGTGATTTTGGCGTGTCCAGCAGGTGGTTTTGGCGAGTCGAGCAGGTGGTTCTGGCCTGCTCGGCAGGTGCTTCCGGTGTCATTGGCATGTGTTTCCGGCATGTATCAGAGGTGGTTCCGGCATGCCCTTCAGGTGGTTCCGGAGTGTCTGCCGAGTGGTTCTGGAGCCAGCCTGGCAGGTGATTCCAAAGAGTTCACCAAATGGTTTTGGCGTAGCTGGCATGTGATTTTATCATGTCAGGAAGGTGGTTCCGGCTAGTTGAGCAGGTGGATCAGGCGTGCTCGCCAGGGGGTTCAGGCAGGTCTGGCAGGTGGTTTCGTTCTGTTCGGGGAGTGGTTCCGGCATCTCAGGCACATGGTTCTGGCACGTCTGAGAGGTGGTTGCGGCCGGCCCGACAGGTGTTTCCGGAGTGTCCGCCAAGTGGTTCTGGCGTAGCTGAAAGGTGATGTTGGCGTGACCGGCAGGTGGTTCCAGCCAGCCCGGCAGGTGATTCCGAAGTGTTCACCACATGGTTGTGGCGTAGCCTTCAGGTGATGTTGGCATGTTCAGCAGGTGGTTTTGGCGAGTCGAGCAGCTGCTTCTGGCGTGCTCGGCAGGTGCTTCGGGTGTCATTGGCATGTGGTTCCGGCATGTCTGAGAGGTAGTACCGGCATGCCCGGCAGTTGATTTCGGAGTGTTCGCAAAGTGGTTCTGGCGTAGCCGGCAGGTGATTTGCATGTCCGGCAATGGTTCCGGCGAGTCAAGCCGTTGGTTCCAGCGTGTCCGGCAGGTGGTTCCTGTCTGTCCAGCAGGTGGTTCTGGTGTCTCCGGCACGAGGTTCTGGCACGTCTGAGAGGTTGTGTCGCCATGCACTTCACGTGATTCCGGCTTGTCCGCCAAGTGGTTCCGGTGTAGCGGGCAGGTGATTATGGCGTGTCCGGCATGTGGGACCGGTGAGTCAAGCAGGTGGTTCCGGCGAGTGTTTCCTGTGTTTCCGGTCTGTCCGGGAGATGGTTCCGGCCTGTCCGGCACGTGCTTCTGGCACTTCTGAGAGGTTGTTCTGGCATGCCCGGCAGGTGATTCTGGAGTGTCCGGCATGTGGTTCTGGCACCTCTGAGAGGTGGTTCCGGTATGCCCGGAGGTGGTTCCGGAGTGTCTGCCGAGTGGTTCTGGCGTAGCCGGCAGGTGATTCTGGCGTGTCCAGCAGGTGGTTCTGGGGAGTGGATCAGGTGTTCCGGCATACTCGGCAGGTGGTACCGGCGTGTCCGGAACATGTTTCTGGCAAGTCTGAGAGGTGGTTCCGGCATGCCCTAGAGGTGATTCCGGAGTGTTCACCAAGTGGTTCTGCCATAGCCGGCGGGTCATTTTGCATGTCCGGCGGTGGTTCCGGCGACTCGAGCCGGTGGTTCCGGCATGTCGAGCAGGTGTTTCCGGTCTGTCCGGCAGGGGGTTCTGGCGTGTGCGGCACGTGGTTCTGGCACGTCTGAGAGTTGGTTCCGGCATGCCCGACAGGTGATTCCGGAGTGTCCGCCACGTGGTTCTGGCTTACCCGGCAGGTGATTTTGGCTTGTCTGGCAGGTGTTTCTTGCAAGTCGAGCATTTGGCTCAGGCATGCTCAGCAGGTGCTTCCGGCGTGTCTGGCACGTGGTTCTGGTGTGTCTGAGAGCTGGTTCTGGCATGTCCGGCAGATGATTCCGGAGTGTCCACCAAGTCGTTGTGGCATACCCGGCAGGTGATTTTAGCGTGTCAGGTACGTGGTTCCGGCGAGTCGAGTAGGTGGTTCCGGCGTGCTCGGCAGGTGGTTCAGGCGGGTCTGGCAGGTGGTTTCGGTCTGTTCGGGGTGTGGTTCCGGCATCTCAGGCACATGGTTCTGGCACGTCTGATAGGTGGTTCCGGCCGGCCCGACAGGTGTTTCCATGGTGTCCGCCAAGTGGTTCTGACATAGCTGGCAGGTGATGTTGGCGTGACCGGCATGTGGTTCCAGCCAGCCCGGCAGGTGATTCCGAAGAGTTCACCAAATGGTTGTGGCATAGCCGGCAGGTGATTTTGGCGTGTCCAGCAGGTGGTTTTGGCGAGTCGAGCAGGTGGTTCTGGCGTGCTCTGCAGGTGCTTCCGGTGTCATTGGCATGTCGTTCCGGCATGTCTGAGAGCTGGTTCCGCCACGCCCGGCAGGTGATTCCGGAGTGTTCCCCAAGTGTTTCTGGTGTACCCGGCTGGTGATTTTTGCATGTCCGACAGGTGTTTCTTGCTAGTCGAGCAGGTGGCTCAGGCATGCTCAGCTTGTGCTTCCGGCATCTGTGGCACGTGGTTCTGGTGTGTCTGAGAGCTGGTTCTGGCATGTCCAGCAGATGATACCGGAGTGTCCACCAAGTGGTTCTGGTATACCTGGCAGGTGATTTTGGAGTGTCAGGAAGGTGGTTCCGGCTAGTTGAGCAGGTGGATCAGGCGTGCTCGCCAGGGGTTTCTTGCAGGTCCGGCAGGTGTTTGCCGTCTGTCCATGTCTTGGTTCTGGCATGCCCGCAAGGTGATTCTGGAGTGTCCACCTAGTGGGTTTGGCGTAGCCGGCATATGATTTTGGCCTTTGAGGCAGGCGGTTCCGGCATGTCCAGCAGGTGGTTCTGGCGAGCTCGGCAGGTGCTTCCGGTCTCTCCAGCACGTGGTTGTGGCACGTCTGAGAGATGGTTCCGGGATGCCTGGCAGGTGATTCCGGAGTGTCCGTCATGTGGTTGTCTCACCTCTGAGAGGTGGTTCCGGCGTGCCCGGCAGGTGATTTCGGAGTGTTCGGCAAGTCGTTCTGGCGTAGCCGGCAGGTGATTTGCATGTCCAGCAATGGTCCGGCGAGTCGAGCCGGTGGTTCCGGCGTGTCCGGCAGGTGGTTCCGGTCTGTCCAGCAGGTGGTTCTAGTGTGTCTGGCACGAGGTTCTGGCACGTCTGAGAGGTTGTGTCGCCATGCACTTCACGTGATTCCCGCTTGTCTGCCAAGTGGTTCTGGTGTAGCGGGCAGGTGATTTTGGCGTGTCCGGTATGTGGGACCTGTGAGTCAAGCAGGAGGTTCCGGCGAGTGTTTCCTGTGTTTCCGGTCTGTCCGGGAGATGGTTCCGGCCTGTCCGGCACGTGCTTCTGGCACTTCTGAGAGGTTGTTCTGGCATGCCCGGCAGGTGATTCTGGAGTGTCCGCCAAGTGGTTCTGGTGTAGCCGGCAGGTGATTTTGGCGTGTCCGGCAGGTGGTTCTGGGGAGTGGATCAGGCACTTCCGGCATTCTCGGAAGGTGCTTCCGATGTCTCCGTCATGTGGTTGTTGCACCTCTGAGAGGTGGTTCCAGCATGCCCGGCAGGTGATTCCGGAGTGTCCAACAAGTGGTTGTAGCGTAGCCGGGTGGTGATTCTGGCGTGTCCGGCAGGTGGTTCCGGTCTGTCCAGGAGGTGGGTCCGGAGTGTCTGCCGAGCGGTTCTGGTGTAGCCGGCAGGTGATTTTGGCGTGTCCAGCAGGTGGTTCAGGGGAGTGGAGCAGGTGTTTCCGGCATACTCGGCAGGTGGTTCCGGCGTGTCCGGCATATGGTTCTGGCACGTCTGAGAGGTGGTTCCGGCATGCCCGGCAGGTGATTCCAGAGTGTATGTCATGTGGTTCTGGCACCTCTGAGACGTGGATCCGGAATGCCTGGCATGTGATTCCGGAGTGTCTGCCGAGTGGTTCTGGCATAGCCGGCAGGTGATTTTGGCGTGTCCCGCAGGTGGTTCAGGCGACTTCAGCAGGTGGTTCCGACGTGCTCGGCAGGTTCTTCCGGCGTCTCCGGCACGTGCTTCTGGCACTACTGTGAGCTGGTTCCGTTCTTACGGGGAGGGGGATCCGGTGTGTCCGGCACGTTGTTCTGGCACGTCTGAGAGGTGGTAATATGATGCCCGGCAGGTGATTCCAGAGAGTCCACCCAGTGGATTTGGCGTAGCCGGAAGGTGATGTTGGCATGTCCGGCAGGTGGTTCAGACGAGTTGAGCACGTGGTTCCGGCGTGCTCGGCAGGTGCTTCCGGAGTGCTCGCCAAGTGGTTCTGGCGTAGCCGGCAGGTGATGTTGGCGTGACCGGCAGGTGGTTCCAGCAAGCCCGGCAGGTGATTCCGGAGTGTCTGCCGAGTGGTTCTGGCATACCCGGCAGGTGATTTTGGCGTGTCCAGCAAGTGGTTTTGGCGAGTTGAGCCGGTGGTTCCGGCATGTCCGGCAGGTGGTTCCGGCTTGCCCAGCATGTGGTTACAGCATGCCAGGCAGGTGATTCCGGAGTGTCCGGCATGTGGTTCTGGCACCTCTGAGAGGTGGTTCCGCCATGCCAGGCAGGTGATTCCGGAGTGTTCTACAAGTGGTTCTGGCATAGCCGGCAGGTGATTTTGAATGTCCGGCAATGGTTCCGGCGAGTCGAGCCGGGGATTCTGGCCTGTCCGGCAGGTGATTCCGGCATGTCCAGCAGGTGGTTCCGGCATGCTCGACAGGTGTTCCCGGAGTGTCCGGCATGTGGTTCTGGCACCTCTGAGAGGTGGTTCCGGCATGCCCGGCAGGTGATACCGGAGTGTCCGGCATTTGGTTCTGGCACCTCTGAGAGGTGGTTCCGGAATGCCTGGCCTGTGATTCCGTAGTGTCTGCCGAGTGGTTCTGGCGTAGCCGGCAGTTGATTTTGGCGTGTCCACTAGGTGGTTCTGGGGAGTGGATCAGCTGGTTCTGGCATACTCGGCAGGTGATACCGGCGTGGCCAGAACATGGTTCTGGCAAGTCTGAGAGGAGGTTCCGGCACGCCCGACAGGTGATCCTGGAGCGTCCGCCAAGTGTTTCTGGCGTACCCGGCAGGTGATTTTGCCATGTCCGACAGGTGTATCTTGCGAGTTGAGCAGGTGGCTGTGGCAAGCTCAGCTGGTGCTTCCGGCGTCTCTGGCACGTGGTTCTGGTGTGTCTGAGAGCTGGTTCTGGCATGTCCGGCAGATGATTCCGGAGTGCCCCGCAAGTGGTTCTGGTATACCTGGCAGGTGATTTTGGCGTGTCAGGAAGTTGGTTCCCTCTAGTTGAGCAGGTGGATCAGGCGTGCTCGCCAGGGGGTTCATGCGGGTCTGGCAGGTGGTTTCGGTCTCTTCGGGGAGTGGTTCCGGTATCTCAGGCTCATGGTTCTGGCACGTCTGAGAGGTGGTTCTGGCCGGCCCGACTGGTGTTTCCATGGTGTCCGCCAAGTGGTTCTGGCATAGCTGGAAGGTGATGTTTGCGTGACCGGCACGTGGTTCCAGCCAGCCCGGCAGGTGATTCTGAAGAGTTCACCAAATGGTTGTGGCGTAGCCGGCAGGTGATTTTGGCGTGTCCAGCAGGTGGTTTTGGCGATTCGAGCAGGTGGTTCTGGCGTGCTCGGCAGGGGCTTCCGATGTCATTGGCATGTGGTTCCGGCATGTCTGAGAGGTGGTTCCGGCATGCCCGGCAGGTGGTTCCGGAGTGTCTGCCGAGTGGTTCTGGAGCCAGCCCAGCAGGTGATTCCTAAGAGTTCACCAAATGGTTGTGGCGTAGCCGGCAGGTGATTTTGTCGTGTCAGGAAGGTGGTTCCGGCTAGTTGAGCAGGTGGATCAGGCGTGCTCGCCAGGGGGTTCAGCTGGGTCTGGCAGGTGGTTTCGGTCTGTTCGGGGAGTGGTTCAAGCATCTCAGGCACATGGTTCTGGCACGTCTGAGAGGTGGTTCCGGCCTGCCGGAGAGGTGTTTCCGGAGTGTCCGCCAAGTGGTTCTGGCGTAGCTGAAAGGTGATGTTGGCGTGACCGGCAGGTGGTTCCAGCCAGCCCGGCAGGTGATTCCAGAGTGTCTGCCGTGTGGTTCTGGTGTAGCTGGCAGGTGATTTTGGCGTGTCAGGAAGGTGGTTCCGGCGAGCTCGGCAGGTGGTAGCAGCGTGTCCGGAACATGGTTCTGGCACGTCTGAGAGATGGTTCCGGCATGCCCGCCAGGTCCTTCCGGAGTGTCCGGCATGTGGTTCTGGCACCTCTGAGAGGTGGTTCCGTCATGCCCGGCAGGTGACTCCGGAGTGTCCAGCATGTGGTTCTGGCACCTCTGAGAGGTGGTTCCGGCATGCCCGGCAGGTGGTTCCGGAGTGTCTGCCGAGTGGTTCTGGCGTAGTCGGCAGGTGATTCTGGCGTGTCCAGCAGGTGCTTCTGGGGAGTGGATCAGGTGGTTCCGGCATACTCGGCAGGTGGTACCGGCGTGTCCGGAACATGGTTCTGCCAAGTCTGAGAGGCGGTTCCGGCATGCCCGACAGGTGATTCCGGAGTGTTCGCCAAGTGGTTCGGGCGTAGCCGGCAGGTCATTTTGCATGTCTGGCTGTGGTTCCGGCGAGTCGAGCCGGTGGTTCCGGCATGTCCGGCAGGTGGTTCTGGCGTGACCGGCACGAGGTTCTGGAACGTCTGAGAGTTGGTTCCGGCATGCCCGACAGGTGATTCCGGAGTGTCCGCCACGTGGTTCTGGCGTACCCGGCAGGTGATTTTGGCATGTCTGGCAGGTGTTTCTTGCAAGTCGAGCATTTGGCTCAGGCATGATCAGCAGGTGCTTCCGGCGTGTCTGGAACGTGGTTCTGGTGTGTCTGAGAGCTGGTTCTGGCATGTCCGGCAGATGATTCCGGAGTGTCCACCAAGTGGTTGTGGCATACCCGGCAGGTGATTTTAGCGTGTCAGGTAGGTGGTTCCAGCGAGTCGAGTAGGTGGTTCCGGCGTGCTCGGCAGGTGGTTCAGGCGGGTCTGGCAGGTGGTTTCGGTCTGTTCGGGGTGTGGTTCCGGCATCTCAGGCACATGGTTCTGGCACGTCTGATAGGTGGTTCCGCCCGTTCCGACAGGTGTTTCCATGGTGTCCGCCAAGTGGTTCTGGCATAGCTGGAAGGTGATGTTTTCGTGACCGGCAGGTGGTTCCAGCCAGATAGTCAGGTGATTCCGAAGTGTTCACCAAATGGTTGTGGCGTAGCCGGAAGGTGATTTTGGCGTGTCCAGCAGGTGGTTTTGGCGAGTCGAGCAGGTGGTTCTGGCGTGCTCGGCAGGTGCTTCCGGTGTCATTGGCATGTGGTTCTGGGATGTCTGAGATGTGGTTCCGCCATGCCCGGCAGGTGATTCCGGAGTGTTCGCCAAGTGGTTCTGGCGTAGCCGGCAGGTGATTTTGCGTGTCCCGCAATGGTTCCGGTGAGTCGAGCCGGTGGTTCCGGCATGTCCGGCGGGTGGTTCCGGCATGTCCGGCAGGTGGTTCCGGCATGCCCGACAGGTGATTCCGGAGTGTCTGCCACGTGGTTCTGGCGTACCCGGCAGGTGATTTTGGCGTGTCTGGCAGGTGTTTCTTGCTAGTCGAGCATTTGGCTCAGGCATGCTCAGCAGGTGCTTCCGGCGTCTCTGGCACGTGGTTCTGGTGTGTCTGAGAGCTGGTTCTGGCATCTCCAGCAGATGATTCCGGAGTGTCCACCAAGTGGTTCTTCTATACCTGGCAGGTGATTTTTGCGTGTCAGGAAGTTGGTTCCAGCTAGTTGAGCAGGTGGATCAGGCGTGCTTGCCAGGGGCTTCAGGCGGGTCTGGCAGGTGGTTTCAGTCTGTTCGGGGAGAGGTTCCGGCATCTCAGGCTCATGGTTCTGGCACGTCTGAGAGGTGGTTCCGGCCGGCCCGACAGGTGTTTCCATGGTGTCCGCCAAGTGGTTCTGGCATAGCTGGCAGGTGATATTGGCGTGACCGGCAGGTGGTTCCAGCAAGCCCGTCAGGTGATTCCGAAGAGTTCACCAAATGGTTGTGGCGTAGCCGGCAGGTGATTTTGGCGTGTCCAGCAGGTGGTTTTGGCGAGTCGAGCAGGTGGTTCTGGCGTGCTCGGCAGGTGCTTCCGGTGTCATTGGCATGTGGTTCCGGCGTGTCTGAGAGGTGGTTCCGCCATGCCCGGCAGGTGATTCCGGAGTGTTCCCCCAGTGGTTCTGGCATAGCCGGCAGGTGATTTTGCATGTCCGGCAATGGTTCCGACGAGTCAAGCCGCTGGTTCCGACATGTCCAGAAGGTGGTTCCGCCATGCCCGGCAGGTGATTCCGGAGTGTCCGGCATGTGGTTCTGGCACCTCTGAGAGGTGGTTCCGGCATGCCCGGCAGGTGATACCGGAGTGTCCGGCATTTGGTTCTGGCACCTCTGAGAGGTGGTTCCGGAATGCCTGGCATGTGATTCCGGAGTGTCTGCCGAGTGCTTCTGGCGTAGCCGGCAGGTGATTTTGCATGTCCGGCAATGGTGCCGGCGAGTCGAGCCGGTGGTTCCGGCATGTCCGGCAGGTGGTTCCGGCATGCCCGGCAGGTGAATCCGGAGTGTCCGGCATGTGGTTTTGGCACCTCTGAGAGTTGGTTCCGGCATGCCTGGCAGGTGATACCGGAGTGTTCGCCAAGTGGTTCTGGCGTAGCCGGCAGGTGATTTTGCATGTCCGGCAATGGTTCAGGCAAGTCGAGCCGGTGGTTCCGGAATGTCCGGCAGGTGGTTCCGGCATGTCCAGCACGTGGTTCCAGCATGCCCTGCAGGTGATTCCGGAGTGTCCGGCATGTGGTTCTGGCACCTCTGAGAGGTGGTTCCGGAATGCCTGGCCTGTGATTCCGGAGTGTCTGCCGAGTGGTTCTGGCATAGCCGGCAGTTGATTTTGGCGTGTCCACTAGGTGGTTCTGGGGAGTGGATCAGCTGGTTCCGGCATACTCGGCAGGTGGTACCGGCGTGTCCAGAACATGGTTCTGGCAAGTCTGAGAGGTGGTTCCGGCACGCCCGACAGGTGATTCCGGAGCGTCCGCCAAGTGTTTCTGGCCTACCCGGCAGGTGATTTTGGCATGTCCGACAGGTGTTTCTTGCGAGTCGAACAGGTGGCTCAGGCATGCTCAGCTGGTGCTTCCGGCATCTCTGGCACGTGGTTCTGGTGTGTCTGAGAGCTGGTTCTGGCATGTCCGGCAGATGATTCCGGAGTGTCCACCAAGTGGTTCTGGTATACCTGGCAGGTGATTTTGGCGTGTCAGGAAGTTGGTTCCGGCTAGTTGAGGAGGTGGATCAGGCGTGCTCGCCAGGGTTTTCAGGCGGGTCTGGCAGGTGGTTTCGGTCTGTTCGGGGTGTGGTTCCGGCATCTCAGGCACATGGTTCTGGCACGTCTGATAGGTGTTTCCGGCCGGCCCGACAGGTGTTTCCATGGTGTCCGCCAAGTGGTTGTGGCATAGCTGGCAGGTGTTGTTGGCGTAACAGGCAGGTGGTTCCGGCCAGCCCGGCAGGTGATTCCAAAGAGTTCACCAAATGGTTGTGGCGTAGCCGGCATGTGATTTTTCGTGTGCAGCAGGTGTTTCCGGTCTTTCCGGCAGGTGGTTCTGGAGTGACCGGCATGAGGTTCTGGCACGTCTGAGAGTTGGTTCCAGCATGCCTGGCAGGTCACCCAGGAGAGTCCTCCAAGTGGTTCTGGTGTAGCCCGCAGGTGGTTTTGGCATGTCCGGCAGGTGGTTCCGTCATGCTCGGCAGGTGGTTCAGGCGTGGCCGGCAGGTGGTTCCAGTCTGTCCAGTACGTGTTTCCAGCTTGTCCGGCACGTGGTTCTGGTACATCTGGGAGGTTGTTCCGCCATGGTGGACAGGTGATTCCGGACTGTCCCCCAGGTGGTTCTGGCATAGCCAGAAGTTGATATTGGCCTGTCCGGCAGGTGGTTCCGTCGAGTCGAGCAGCTGGCTGTGGTGTGTTTGGCAGGTGGTTCCGGCGTGCCTGTCAGGTGGTTCCGTTCTGTCCGATAGGTCATTCCGGGATGTCCGACACGTGCTTCTGGCACGTCTGAGAGGTGGTTCTGGCATGTCAGGCAGGTGATTCCAGAGAGTCGGGTATGTGGTTCTGGTGTAGCCGGCAGTTCATTTTGGCGTGTCCGGCACGTGGGTCCTGCGAGTCAAGCAGGTGGTTCAGGCGTTCTCGGCAGGTGGTTCCGGCGTGTCCAGCAGGTGTTTCCGGTCTGTCCGCCAAGTGGTTCTGGCATAGCTGGCAGGTGATGTTGGCGTGACCGGCAGGTGGTTCCAGCGAGCTCGGCAGGTGGTACCGGCGTGTCCGGAACATGGTTCTGGCACTTCTGAGAGATGGTTCCGGCATGCCCGGCAGGTGATTCCGGAGTGTCCGGCATGTGCTTCTGGCACGTCTGAGAGGTGGTTCCGGCATGCCCGACAGGTGATTCCGGAGTGTCCGCCAAGTGTTTCTGGCGTACCCAGCGTTTGATTTTGGCATGTCCGACAGGTGTTTCTTGTGAGTCGAGCAGGTGGCTCAGGCATGCTCAGCTGGTGCTTCCGGCATCTCTGGCACGTGCTTCTGGTCTGTCTGAGAGCTGGTTCTGGCATATCCGGCAGATGATTCCGGAGTGTCCACCAAGTGGTTGTGGCATACCCGGCAGGAGATTTTAGCATGTCAGGTAGGTGGTTCCAGCGAGTCGAGTAGGTGGTTCCGGCGTGCTCGGCAGGTGGTTCAGGCGTGTCTGGCAGGTGGTCTCGGTCTGTTCGGGGTGTGGTTCCGGCATCTCAGGCACATGGTTCTGGCACGTCTGAGAGGTGGTTCCGGCCGGCCCAACAGGTGTTTCCATGGTGTCCGCCAAGCGGTTCTGGCATAGCTGGCAGGTGATGTTGGCGTGACCGGCAGGTGGTTCCAGCCAGCCTGGCAGGTGATTCCGAAGTGTTCACATAATGGTTGTGGCGTAGCCGGAAGGTGATTTTGGCGTGTCCAGCAGGTGGTTTTGGCGAGTCGAGCAGGTGGTTCTGGCGTGCTCGGCAGGTGCTTCCAGTGTCATTGGCATGTGGTTCCGGCGTGTCTGAGAGGTGGTTCCGCCATGCCCGGCAGGTGATTCCGGAGTGTTCCCCAAGTGGTTCTGGCGTAGCCGGCAGGTCATTTCGCATGTCCAGCGGTGGTTCCGGCGAGTCAAGCCGCTGGTTCCGGCATGTCCAGAAGGTGGTTCCGCCATGCCCGGCAGGTGATTCCGGAGTGTCCGGCATGTGGTTCTGGCACCTCTGAGAGGTGGTTCCGGCATGCCCGGCAGGTGATACCGGAGTGTCCGGCATTTGGTTCTGGCACCTCTGAGAGGTGGTTCCGGAATGCCTGGCATGTGATTCCGGAGTGTATGCCGAGTGGTTCTGGCGTAGCCGGCAGGTGATTTTGCATGTCCGGCAATGGTTCCGGCGAGTCGAGCCGGTGGTTCCGGAATGTCCGGCAGGTGGTTCCGGCATGTCCAGAACGTGGTTCCAGCATGCCCTGCAGGTGATTCCGGAGTGTCCGGCATGTGGTTCTGGCACCTCTGAGAGGTGGTTCCGGCATGCCCGGCAGGTGATACCGGAGTGTCCGGCATTTGGTTCTGGCACCTCTGAGAGGTGGTTTCGGCATGCCCGGCAGGTGGTTCCGGAGTGTCTGCCGAGTGGTTCTGGCGTACTCGGCAGGTGATTCTGGCGTGTCCAGCAGGTGGTTCTGGGGAGTGGATCAGGTGTTTCCGGCATACTCGGCAGGTGGTACCGGCGTGTCCGGAACATGGTTCTGGCAAGTCTGAGAGGCGGTTCCGACATGCCCGACAGGTGATTCCGGAGTGTTCGCCAAGTGGTTCTGGCGTAGCCGGCAGGTCATTTTGCATGTCCAGCGGTGGTTCCGGCGAGTCGAGCCGGTGGCTCCGGCGTGTGCGGCAGGTGGTTCTTGCGTGACCGGCACGAGGTTCTGGCACGTCTGAGATTTGGTTCCGGCATGCCCGACAGGTGATTCCGGAGTGTCCCCCACATGGTTCTGGCGTACCCGGCAGGTGATTTTGGTGTATCTGTCAGATGTTTCTTGCAAGTCGAGCATTTGGCTCAGGCATGCTCAGCAGGTGCTTCCGGCGTGTCTGGCACGTGGTTCTGGTGTGTCTGAGAGCTGGTTCTGGCATGTCCGGCAGATGATTCCGGAGTGTCCACCAAGTGGTTGTGGCATACCCGGCAGGTGATTTTAGCGTGTCAGGCAGGTGTTTCGTGTGAGTCGAGTAGGTGGTTCCGGCGTGCTCGGCAGGTGGTTCAGGCGGGTCTGGCAGGTGGTTTTGGTCTGTTCGGGGAGTGGTTCCGGCATCTCAGGCACATGGTTCTGGCACGTCTTAGAGGTGGTTGGGGCCGGCCCGACAGGTGTTTCCGGAGTGTCCGCCAAGTGGTTCTGGCGTAGCTGAAAGTTGATGTTGGCGTGACCGGCAGGTGGTTCCAGCCAGCCCGGCACGTGATTCCGGAGTGTCTGCCGAGTGGTTCTGGCGTAGCCAGCAGGTGATTTTGGCGTGTCCAGCAGGTGGTTCCGGCGAGCTCGGCAGGTGGTACCGGCGTGTCCGGAACATGGTTCTGGCACGCCTGAGAGATGGTTCCGGCATGCCCGGCAGGTGACTTGGAGTGTCCGGCATGTGGTTCTGGCACCTCAGAGAGGTGGTTCCGGCATGCCCGGCAGGTGATACCGGAGTGTCCAGCATTTGGTTCTGGCACCTGTGAGAGGGGGTTCCGGAATGCCCGGCAGGTGATTCCGGAGTGTCTGCCGAGTGGTACTGGCGTAGCCGGCAGGTGATTTTGGCGTGTCCACTAGGTGGTTCTGGGGAGTGGATCAGCTGGTTCCGGCTTACTCGGCAGGTGGTACCGGCGTGTCCAGAACATGGTTCTGGCAAGTCTGAGAGGTGGTTCCGGCACGCCCGACAGGTGATTCCGGAGCGTCCGCCAAGTGTTTCTGGCATACCCGGCAGGTGATTTTCGCCTGTCCGACAGGTGTATCTTGCGAGTCGAGCAGGTGGCTCAGGCATGCTCAGCTTGTGCTTCCGGCGTCTCTGGCACGTGGTTCTGGTGAGTCTGAGAGCTGGTTTTGGAATCTCCGGCAGATGATTCCGGAGTGTCCACCAAGTGGTTCTTGTATACCTGGCAGGTGATTTTGGCGTGTCAGGAAGTTGGTTGCCTCTAGTTGAGCAGGTGGATCAGGCGTGCTCGCCAGGGGGTTCAGGCGGGTCTGGCAGGTGGTTTCGGTCTGTTCGGGGAGTGGTTCCGGCATCTCAGTCTCATGGTTCTGGCACGTATGAGAGGTGGTTCCGGCCGGCCCGACAGGTGTTTCCATGGTGTCCGCCAAGTGGTTCTGGCATAGCTGGCAGGTGATATTGGCGTGACCGGCAGGTGGTTCCAGCCAGCCCGGCAGGTGATTCGGGAGTGTGTGCCACGTGGTTCTGGCGTAGCCGGCAGGTGATTTTGGTGTGTCCAGCAGGTGGTTCCGGCGAGCTCGCCAGGGGGTACCGGCGTGTCCGGAACATGGTTCTGGCACCTCTGGGAGATGGTTCCGTCATGCCAGGCAGGTGATTCCGGAGTTTCCGGCATGTGGTTCTGGCACCTCTGAGAGGTGGTTCCGGCGTGCCCGGCAGGTGATTCCGGAGTGTCCGGCATGTGGTTCTGGCACCTCTGAGAGTTGGTTCCGGAATGCCCGGCAGGTGGTTCCCGAGTGACCGCCGAGTGGTTCTGGCGTAGTCCGCAGGTGATTCTGGCATGTCCAGCTGGTGGTTGTGGGGCGTGGATCAGGTGGTTCCGGCATACTCGGCAGGTGGTACCGGCGTGTCCGGAACATGGTTCTGGAAAGTCTGAGAGGCGGTTCCGGCATGCCCGACAGGTGATTCCGGAGTGTTTGCCAAGTGTTTCTGGTTTAGCCGGCAGGTGATTTTGCATGTCCGGCAATGGTTCCGGCGAGTCGAGCCGGTGGTTCCGGAATGTCCGGCAGGTGGTTCCGGCATGTCCGGCAGGTGGTTCCGGCATGTCCAGCACGTGGTTCCAGCATGCCCGGCAGGTGATTCCGGAGTGTCCGGCATGTGGTTCTGGCACCTCTGAGAGGTGGTTCCGGCATGCCCGGCAGGTGATACCGGAGTGTTCGCCAACTGGTTCTGGCGTAGCCGGCACGTGATTTTGCATGTCCGGCAATGGTTCCGGCGAGTCAAGCCACTGGTTCCGGCATGTCCAGACGGTGGTTCCGCCATGCCCGGCAGGTGATTCCGGAGTGTTCGCCAAGTGGTTCTTGCGTAGCCGGCAGGTGATTTTGCATGTCCGGCAATGGTTCCGGCGAGTCGAGACGGGGGTTCCGGCATGTCCGGCAGGTGGTTCCGGAATGCCCGGCAGGTGATTCCGGATTGTCCGGCATGTGGTTCTGGCACCTCTGAGAGGTGGTTCCGGCATGCCCGGCAGGTGATACTGGAGTGTTCGGCAAGTGGTTCTGGCGTAGCCGGCAGGTGATTTTGCATGTCCGGCAATGGTTCCGGCGGGTCGAGCCGGTCGTTCCGGAATGTCCGGCGGGTTGTTCCGGCATGCCCGGCAGGTGATTCCGGAGTGTCCGGCATGTGGTTCTGGCACCTCTGAGAGGTGGTTCCGGCATGCCCGGCAGGTGATACCGGAGTGTCCGGCATTTGGTTCTGGCACCTCTGAGAGGTGGTTCCTGAATGCCTGGCCTGTGATTCCGGAGTGTCTGCCGAGTGGTTCTGGCGTAGCCGGCAGGTGATTCTGGCGTATCCAGGAGGTGGTTCTGGGGAGTGGATCAGGTGGTTCCGGCCTACTCGGCAGGTGGTACTGGCGTGTCCGGAACATGGTTCTGGCAAGTCTGAGAGGTGGTTCCGGCATGCCCAGCAGGTGATTCCGGAGTGTTCGCCAAGTGGTTCTTGCGTAGCCGGCAGGTCATTTTTCATGTCCGGCGCTGGTTCCGGCGAGCCGAGCCGGTGGTTCCGGCGTATCCAGCCGGTTTTTCCGGTCTGAGCGGCAGGTGGTTCTGGCGTGACCGGCACGAGGTTCTGGCACCTCTGAGAGGTGGTTCCGGCATGCCCGACAGGTGATTCCGGAGTGTCCGCCACGTGGTTCTGGCTTACCCGGCAGGTGATTTTGGCGTGTCTGGGAGGTGTTTCTTGCAAGTCGAGCATTTGGCTCAGGCATGATCAGCAGGTGCTTCCGGCGTGTCTGGCACGTGGTTCTGCTGTGTCTGAGAGCTGGTTCTGGCATGTCCGGCCGATGATTCCGGAGTGTCCACGAAGTGGTTGTGGCATACCCGGCAGGAGATTTTAGCGTGTCAGGTAGGTGGTTCCGGCGACTCGAGTAGGTGGTTCCGGCGTGCTCGGCAGGTGGTTCAGGCTGGTCTGGCTGGTGGTTTCGGTCTGTTCGGGGTGTGGTTCCGGCATCTCAGGCACATGGTTCTGGCACGTCTAATAGGTGGTTCCGGCCGTCCGGACAGGTGTTTCCATGGTGTCCGCCAAGTGGTTCTGGCATAGCTGGCAGGTGATGTTGGAGTGACCGGCAGGTGGTTCCAGCCAGCCCGGCAGGTGATTCCGAAGAGTTCACCAAATGGTTGTGGCGTAGACGGCAGGTGATTTTGGCGTGTCCAGCAGGTGGTTTTGGCGAGTGAGCAGGTGGTTCCGGCATGCCCGGCAGGTGATTCCGGAGTGTCCGGCATGTGGTTCTGGCACCTCTGAGAGGTGTTTCCGGCATGCCCGGCAGGTGATACCGGAGTGTCCGGCATTTGATTCTGGCACCTCTGAGAGGTGGTTCCGGAATGCCTGGCATGTGATTCCGGAGTGTCTGCCGAGTGGTTCTGGCGTAGCCGGCAGGTGATTTTGGCGTGTCCAGCAGGTGGTTTTGGCGAGTCGAGCAGGTGGTTCTGGCGTGCACGGCAGGTGCTTCCGGTGTCATTGGCATGTGGTTCCGGCATGTCTGAGAGGTGGTTCCGCCATGCCCGGCAGGTGATTCCGGAGTGTTCGCCAAGTGGTTCTGGCGTAGCCGGCAGGTGATTTTGCATGTCCGGCAATGGTTCCGGCGAGTCGAGCCGGTGGTTCCGGCATGTCCGGCAGGTGGTTCCGGAATGCCCGGCAGGTGATTCCGGATTGTCCGGCATGTGGTTCTGGCACCTCTGAGAGGTGGTTCCGGCATGCCCGGCAGGTGATACTGGAGTATTCGCCAAGTGGTTCTGGCGTAGCCGGCAGGTGATTTAGCATGTCCGGCAATGGTTCCGGCGAGTCGAGCCGGTCGTTCCGGAATGTCCGGCAGGTGGTTCCAGCATTCCCTGCAGGTGATTCCGGAGTGTCCGGCATGTGGTTCTGGCACCTCTGAGAGGTGGTTCCGGCATGCCCGGCAGTTGGTTACGGAGTGTCTGCTGAGTGGTTCTGGCGTATACTGCAGGTGATTCTGGCGTGTCCAGCAGGTGGTTCTGGGGAGTGGATCAGGTGGTTCCGGCATACTCGGCAGGTGGTACCGGCGTGTCCGGAACATGGTTCTGGCAAGTCTGAGAGGCGGTTCCGGCATGCCCGGCAGGTGATTCCGGAGTGTTCGCCATGTGGTTCTGGCGTAGCCGGCAGGTGATTTTTCATGTCCGGCAATGGTTCTGGCGAGTCGAGCCGGTGGTTCCGGCATGTCCGGCAGGTGGTTCCGGCATGCCCGGCAGGTGATTCCGGAGTGTCCGGCATGTGGTTCTGGCACCTCTGAGAGGTGGTTCCGGCATGCCCGGCAGGTGATACCGGAGTGTCCGGCATTTGGTTCTGGCACCTCTGAGAGGTGGTTCCGGAATGCCTGGCCTGTGATTCCTGAGTGTCTGCCGAGTGGGTCTGGCGTAGCCGGCAGTTGATTTTGGCGTGTCCGCTAGGTGGTTCTGGGGAGTGGACCAGCTGGTTCCGGCATACTCGGCAGGTGGTACCGGCGTGTCCAGAACATGGTTCTGGCAAGTTTGAGAGGTGGTTCCAGCTCGCCCGACAGGTGATTCCGGAGCGTCCGCCAAGTGTTTCTGGCCTACCCGGCAGGTGATTTTCGCCTGTCCGACAGGTGTATTTTGCGAGTCGATCAGGTGGCTCAGGTATGCTCAGCTGGTGCATCCGGCGTCTCTGGCACGTGGTTTTGGTGTGTCTGAGAGCTGGTTCTGGCATCTCCGGCAGATGATCCCGGAGTGTCCACCAAGTGGTTCTTGTTTACCTGGCAGGAGATTTTGGCGTGTCAGGAAGTTGGTTCCGGCTAGTTGAGCAGGTGGATCAGGCGTGCTCGCCAGAGGGTTCAGGCGGGTCTGGCAGGTGGTTTCGGTCTGTTCGGGGAGTGGTTCCGGCATCTCAGGCTCATGGTTCTGGCACGTCTGAGAGGTGGTTCCGGCCGGCCCAACAGGTGTTTCCATGGTGTCCGCCAAGTGGTTCTGGCATAGCTGGCAGGTGATGTTGGCGGGACCGGCAGGTGGTTCCAGCCAGCCCGGCCGGTGATTTCGAAGTGTTCACCAAATGGTTGTGGCGTAGCCGGAAGGTGATTTTGGAGTGTCCAGCAGGTGGTTTGGGCGAGTCGAGCAGGTGGTTCTGGCGTTCTCGGCAGGTGCTTCCGGTGTCATTGGCATGTGGTTCCGGCATGTCTGAGAGGTGGTTCCGCCATGCCCGGCAGGTGATCCCGGAGTGTTCCCCAAGTGGTTCTGGCATAGCCGGCAGGTGATTTTGCATGTCCGGCAATGGTTCCGGCGAGTCGAGCCGGTGGTTCCGGCATGTCCGGCAGGTGGTTCCGGCATGCCCGGCAGGTGATTCCGGAGTGTCCGGCATGTGGTTCTGGCACCTCTGAGAGGTGGTTCCGGCATGCCCGGCAGGTGATACCGGAGTGTTCGCCAAGTGGTTCTGGCGTAGCCGGCAGGTGATTTTGCATGTCCGGCAATGGTTCCGGCGAGTCGAGCCGGTTGTTCCGGAATGTCCGGCAGGTGGTTCTGGCATGTCCAGCAGGTGGTTCCGGCATGTCCAGCACGTGGTTCCAGCATGCCCGGCAGGTGATTCCGGAGTGTCCGGCATGTGGTTCTGGCAGCTCTGAGAGGTGGTTCCGGAATGCCTGGCCTGTTATTCCGGAGTGTCTGCCGAGTGGTTCTGGCGTAGCCGGCAGTTCATTATGGCATGTCCACTAGGTGGTTCTGGGGAGTGGATCAGCTGGTTCCGGCATACTCGGCAGGTGGTACCGGCGTGTCCGGAACATGGTTCTGGCAAGTCTGAGAGGTGGTTCCGGCATGCCCGACAGGTGATTCCGGAGTCTTCGCCAAGTAGTTCTGGCGTAGCCGGCAGGTCATTTTGCATGTCCAGCAGTGGATCCGGTGAGTCAAGCCCGTGGTTCCGGCGTGTCCGGCAGGTGTTTCCGGTCTGTCCGGCCGGTGGTTCTGGCGTGACCGGCACGAGGTTCTGGCACGTCTGAGAGTTGGTTCCCCCATGCCCGACAGGTGATTCCGGAGTGTCCGCCACGTGGTTCTGGCGTACCCGGCAGGTGATTTTGGCGTGTCTGGCAGGTGTTTCTTGCAAGTCGAGCATGTGGCTCAGGCATGATCAGCAGGTGCTTCTGGCGTGTCCGGCACGTGGTTCTGGTGTGTCAGAGGGCTGGTTCTGGCATTTCCGGCAGATGATTCCGGAGTGTCCACCAAGTGGTTCTGGTAGACCTGGCAGGTGATTTTGGCGTGTCTGGAAGGTGGTTCCGGCTAGTTCAGCAGGTTGATCAGGCGTGGTCGCCAGGGGGTTCAGGCGGGTCTGGCAGGTGGTTTCGGTCTGTTCGGGGTGTGGTTCCGGCATCTCAGGCACATGGTTCTGGCACGTCTGAGAGGTGGTTCCGGCTGGCCCTACAGGTGATTCCGGAGTGTCCGCCAAGTGGTTCCGGCGTAGCTGAAAGGTGATGTTGGCGTGACCGGCAGGTGGTTCCAGCCAGCCCGGCAGGTGATTTCTGAGTATCTGCTGAATGGTTCTGGCTTCTCCGGCAGGTGATTTTGTCGTGTGCAGCATGTGGTTCTGGCGATCTCGGCAGGTGGTACCGCCGTGTCCGGAACATGGTTCTGGCACGTCTGAGAGATGGTTCCGGCATGCCCGGCAGGTGATTCCGGAGTGTCCGGCATGTGCTTCTGGCACCTCTGAGAGGTGGTTCCGGCATGCCCGGCATGTGGTTCTGGAGTGTCTGCCGAGTGGTTCTGGCGTAGCCGGCAGGTGATTCTGGGGTGTCCAGCAGGTGGTTCTGGGGAGTGGATCAGGTGGTTCCAGCATACTCGGCAGGTGGTACCGGCGTGTCCGGAACATGGTTCTGGCAAGTCTGAGAGGTGGTTCCGGCATGCCCCGCAGGTGATTCCAGAGTGTCCAGCATGTGGTTCTGGCACCTCGGAGAGGTGGTTCCGGCATGCCCGGCAGGTGATACCGGAGTGTCCGGCACTTGGTTCTGGCACCTCTGAGAGGTGGTTCCGGAATGCCTGGCCTGTGATTCCGGAGTGTCTGCCGAGTGGTTCTGGCGTAGCCTGCAGTTGATTTTGGCGTGTCCACTAGGTGGTTCTGGGGAGTGGATCAGCTGGTTCCGGCATACTCGGCATGTGGTACCGGAGTGTCCAGAACATGGTTCTGGGAATTCTGAGAGGTGGTTCCGGCACGCCCGACAGGTGATTCCGGAGCGTCCGCCAAGTGTTTCTTGCGTACCCGGCAGGTGATTTTGGCATGTCCTACAGGTGTTTCTTGCGAGTCGAGCAGGTGGCTCAGGCATGCTCAGCTGGTGCTTCCGGCGTCTCTGGCACGTGGTTCTGGTGTGTCTGAGAGCTGGTTCTGGCATGTCCGGCAGATGATTCCGGAGTGTCCACCAAGTGGTTCTGGTATACCTGACAGGTGATTTTGGCGTGTCAGGAAGGTGGTTCCGGCTAGTTGAGCAGGTAGATCAGGCGTGCTCGCCAGGGGGTTCCGGCGGGTCTGGCAGGTGGTTTCGGTCTGTTCGGGGAGTGGTTCCGGCATCTCAGGCTCATGGTTCTGGCACGTCTGAGAGGTGGTTGCGGCCGGCCCGACAGGTGTTTCCGGAGCGTCCGCCAAGTGGTTCTGGCGTAGCTGAAAGGTGATGTTGGCGTGACTGGCAGGTGGTTCCAGCCAGCCCCGCAGGTGATTCCGGAGTGTATGCCGAGTGGTTCTGGCGTAGCCGGCAGGTGATTTTGGCGTGTCCAGCAGGTGGTTTTGGCGATTCGAGCAGGTGGTTCTGGCGTGCTCGGCAGGTGATTCCGGAGTGTCCGGCATGTGGTTCTGGCACCTCTGAGAGGTGGTTCCGGCATGCCCGGCAGGTGATTCCGGAGTGTTCGCCAAGTGGTTCTGGCGTAGCCGGCAGGTGATTTTGCATGTCCGGCAATGGTTCCGGCGGGTCGAGCCGGTGGTTCCGGCTTGTCCAGCAGGTGGTTCCGGCATGCCCGGCAGGTGATTCCATAGTGTCCGGAATGTGGTTCTGGCAACTCTGAGAGGTGGTTCCGGCATGCCCGGCAGGTGATACCGGAGTGTCCGGCGTTTGGTTCTGGTACCTCTGAGAGGTGGTTCCGGAATGCCTGGCATGTGCTTCCCAAGTGTCTGCCGAGTGGTTCTGGCGTAGCCGGCAGGTGATTTTGGCGTGTCCAGCAGGTAGTTCCAGTGAGCTCGGCAGGTGGTTCCAGCATGTCCGGAACATGGTTCTGGCAAGTCTGAGAGATGGTTCCGGCATGCCCGGCATGTGATTCCGGAGTGTCCGGCATGTGGTTCTGGCACCTCTGAGAGGTGGTTCCGGCATGCCCGGCAGTTGGTTACGGAGTCTCTGCCGAGTGGTTCTGGAGTAGCCGGCAGGTGATTCTGGCGTGTCCAGCAGGTGGTTCTGGGGAGTGGATCAGGTGGTTCCAGCATACTCGGCAGGTGGTACCGGCGTGTCCGGAACATGGTTCTGGCAAGTCTGAGAGGTGGTTCCGGCATGCCCCGCAGGTGATTCCGGAGTGTCCGGCATGTGGTTCTGGCACCTCTGAGAGGTGGTTCCGGAATGCCTGGCCTGTGATTCCGGAGTCTCTGCCGAGTGGTTCTGGAGTAGCCGGCAGGTGATTCTGGCGTATCCAGGAGGTGGTTCTGGGGAGTGGATCAGGTGGTTCCGGCCTACTCGGCAGGTGGTACCGGAGTGTCCGGAACATGGTTCTCGCAAGTCTGAGAGGTGGTTCCGGCATGCCCGGCAGGTGATTCCGGAGTGTTCGCCAAGTGGTTCTTGCGTAGCCGGCGGGTCATTTTTCATGTCCGGCGGTGGTTCCGGCGAGCCGAGCCGGTGGTTCCGGCGTATCCAGCCGGTTTTTCCGGGCTGAGCGGCAGGTGGTTCTGGCGTGACCGGCACGAGGTTCTGGCACCTCTGAGAGGTGGTTCCGGCATGCCCGACAGGTGATTCCGGAGTGTCCGCCACGTGGTTCTGGCGTACCCGGCAGGTGATTTTGGCGTGTCTGGGAGGTGTTTCTTGCAAGTCGAGCATTTGGCTCAGGCATGATCAGCAGGTGCTTCCGGCGTGTCTGGCACGTGGTTCTGCTGTGACTGAGAGCTGTTTCTGGCATGTCCGGCCGATGATTCCGGAGTGTCCACAAAGTGGTTGTGGCATACCCGGCAGGTGATTTTAGCGTGTCAGGTAGGTGGTTCCGGCGACTCGAGTAGGTGGTTCCGGCGTGCTCGGCAGGTGGTTCAGGCTGGTCTGGCAGGTGGTTTCGGTCTGTTCGGGGTGTGGTTCCGGCATCTCAGGCACATGGTTCTGGCACGTCTGATAGGTGGTTCCGGCCGTCCGGACAGGTGTTTCCATGGTGTCCGCCAAGTGGTTCTGGCATAGCTGGCAGGTGATGTTGGAGTGACCGGCAGGTGGTTCCAGCCAGCCCGGCAGGTGATTCCGAAGAGTTCACCAAATGGTTGTGGCGTAGACGGCAGGTGATTTTGGCGTGTCCAGCAGGTGGTTTTGGCGAGTGAGCAGGTGGTTCCGGCATGCCCGGCAGGTGATTCCGGAGTGTCCGGCATGTGGTTCTGGCACCTCTGAGAGGTGTTTCCGGCATGCCCGGCAGGTGATACCGGAGTGTCCGGCATTTGGTTCTGGCACCTCTGAGAGGTGGTTCCGGAATGCCTGGCATGTGATTCCGGAGTGTCTGCCGAGTGGTTCTGGCGTAGCCGGCAGGTGATTTTGGCGTGTCCAGCAGGTGGTTTTGGCGAGTCGAGCAGGTGGTTCTGGCGTGCACGGCAGGTGCTTCCGGTGTCATTGGCATGTGGTTCCGGCATGTCTGAGAGGTGGTTCCGCCATGCCCGGCAGGTGATTCCGGAGTGTTCGCCAAGTGGTTCTGGCGTAGCCGGCAGGTGATTTTGCATGTCCGGCGATGGTTCCGGCGAGTCGAGCCGGTGGTTCCGGCATGTCCGGCAGGTGGTTCCGGAATGCCCGGCAGGTGATTCCGGATTGTCCGGCATGTGGTTCTGGCACCTCTGAGAGGTGGTTCCGGCATGCCCGGCAGGTGATACTGGAGTATTCGCCAAGTGGTTCTGGCGTAGCCGACAGGTGATTTAGCATGTCCGGCAATGGTTCCGGCGAGTCGACCCGGTCGTTCCGGAATGTCCGGCAGGTGGTTCCAGCATTCCCTGCAGGTGATTCCGGAGTGTCTGGCATGTGGTTCTGGCACCTCTGAGAGGTGGTTCCGGCATGCCCGGCAGTTGGTTACAGAGTGTCTGCCGAGTGGTTCTGGCGTAGTCGGCAGGTGATTCTGGCGTGTCCAGCAGGTGGTTCTGGGGAGTGGATCAGGTGGTTCCAGCATACTCGGCAGGTGGTACCGGCGTGTCCGGAACATGGTTCTGGCAAGTCTGAGAGGTGGTTCCGGCATGCCCCGCAGGTGATTCCGGAGTGTCCGATATTTGGTTCTGGCACCTCTGAGAGGTGGTTCCGGAATGCCTGGCCTGTGATTCCGGAGTGTCTGCCGAGTGGTTCTGGCGTAGCCTGCAGTTGATTTTGGCGTGTCCACTAGGTGGTTCTGGGGAGTGGATCAGCTGGTTCCGGCATACTCGGCATGTGGTACCGGAGTGTCCAGAGCATGGTTCTGGGAAGTCTGAGAGGTGGTTCCGGCACGCCCGACAGGTGATTCCGGAGCGTCCGCCAAGTGTTTCTGGCGTACCCGGCAGGTGATTTTGGCATGTCCGACAGGTGTTTCTTGCGAGTCGAGCAGGTGGCTCAGGCATGCTCAGCTGGTGCTTCCGGCGTCTCTGGCACGTGGTTCTGGTGTGTCTGAGAGCTGGTTCTGGCATGTCCGGCAGATGATTCCGGAGTGTCAACCAAGTGGTTCTGGTATACCTGGCAGGTGATTTTGGCGTGTCAGGAAGTTGGTTCCGGCTAGTTGAGCAGGTGGATCAGGCGTGCTCGCCAGGGGGTTCCGGCGGGTCTGGCAGGTGGTTTCGGTCTGTTCGGGGAGTGGTTCCGGCATATCAGGCTCATGGTTCTGGCACGTCTGAGAGGTGGTTGCGGCCGGCCCGACAGGTGTTTCCGGTGTGTCCGCAAAGTGGTTCTGGCGTAGCTGAAAGGTGATGTTGGCGTGACTGGCAGGTGGTTCCAGCCAGCCCCGCAGGTGATTCCGGAGTGTATGCCGAGTGGTTCTGGCGTAGCCGGCAGGTGATTTTGGCGTGTCCAGCAGGTGGTTTTGGCGATTCGAGCAGGTGGTTCTGGCGTGCTCGGCAGGTGATTCCGGAGTGTCCGGCATGTGGTTCTGGCACCTCTGAGAGGTGGTTCCGGCATGCCCGGCAGGTGATTCCGGAGTGTTCGCCAAGTTGTTCTGGCGTAGCCGGCAGGTGATTTTGCATGTCCGGCAATGATTCCGGCGAGTCGAGCTGGTGGTTCCGGCTTGTCCAGCAGGTGGTTCCGGCATGCCCGGCAGGTGATTCCGGAGTGTTCGCCAAGTGGTTCTTGCGTAGCCGGCAGGTCATTTTTCATGTCTGGCGGTGGTTCCGGCGAGCCGAGCCGGTGGTTCCGGCGTATCCAGCCGGTTTTTCCGGGCTGAGCGGCAGGTGGTTCTGGCGTGACCGGCACGAGGTTCTGGCACCTCTGAGAGGTGGTTCCGGCATGCCCGACAGGTGATTCCGGAGTGTCCGCCACGTGGTTCTGGCGTACCCGGCAGGTGATTTTGGCGTGTCTGGGAGGTGTTTCTTGCAAGTCGAGCATTTGGCTCAGGCATGATCAGCAGGTGCTTCCGGCGTGTCTGGCACGTGGTTCTGCTGTGACTGAGAGCTGTTTCTGGCATGTCCGGCCGATGATTCCGGAGTGTCCACAAAGTGGTTGTGGCATACCCGGCAGGTGATTTTAGCGTGTCAGGTAGGTGGTTCCGGCGACTCGAGTAGGTGGTTCCGGCGTGCTCGGCAGGTGGTTCAGGCTGGTCTGGCAGGTGGTTTCGGTCTGTTCGGGGTGTGGTTCCGGCATCTCAGGCACATGGTTCTGGCACGTCTGATAGGTGGTTCCGGCCGTCCGGACAGGTGTTTCCATGGTGTCCGCCAAGTGGTTCTGGCATAGCTGGCAGGTGATGTTGGAGTGACCGGCAGGTGGTTCCAGCCAGCCCGGCAGGTGATTCCGAAGAGTTCACCAAATGGTTGTGGCGTAGACGGCAGGTGATTTTGGCGTGTCCAGCAGGTGGTTTTGGCGAGTGAGCAGGTGGTTCCGGCATGCCCGGCAGGTGATTCCGGAGTGTCCGGCATGTGGTTCTGGCACCTCTGAGAGGTGTTTCCGGCATGCCCGGCAGGTGATACCGGAGTGTCCGGCATTTGGTTCTGGCACCTCTGAGAGGTGGTTCCGGAATGCCTGGCATGTGATTCCGGAGTGTCTGCCGAGTGGTTCTGGCGTAGCCGGCAGGTGATTTTGGCGTGTCCAGCAGGTGGTTTTGGCGAGTCGAGCAGGTGGTTCTGGCGTGCACGGCAGGTGCTTCCGGTGTCATTGGCATGTGGTTCCGGCATGTCTGAGAGGTGGTTCCGCCATGCCCGGCAGGTGATTCCGGAGTGTTCGCCAAGTGGTTCTGGCGTAGCCGGCAGGTGATTTTGCATGTCCGGCAATGGTTCCGGCGAGTCGAGCCGGTGGTTCCGGCATGTCCGGCAGGTGGTTCCGGAATGCCCGGCAGGTGATTCCGGATTGTCCGGCATGTGGTTCTGGCACCTCTGAGAGGTGGTTCCGGCATGCCCGGCAGGTGATACTGGAGTATTCGCCAAGTGGTTCTGGCGCAGCCGACAGGTGATTTAGCATGTCCGGCAATGGTTCCGGCGAGTCGAGCCGGTTGTTCCGGAATGTCCGGCAGGTGGTTCTGGCATGTCCAGCAAGTGGTTCCGGCATGTCCAGCACGTGGTTCCAGCATGCCCGGAGGTGATTCCGGAGTGTCCGGCATGTGGTTCTGGCAGCTCTGAGAGGTGGTTCCGGAATGCCTGGCCTGTTATTCCGGAGTGTCTGCCGAGTGGTTCTGGCGTAGCCGGCAGGTGATTATGGCATGTCCACTAGGTGGTTCTGGGGAGTGGATCAGCTGGTTCCGGCATACTCGGCAGGTGGTACCGGCGTGTCCGGAACATGGTTCTGGCAAGTCTGGGAGGTGGTTCCGGCATGCCCGACAGGTGATTCCGGAGTCTTCGCCAAGTAGTTCTGGCGTAGCCGGCAGGTCATTTTGCATGTCCAGCGGTGGATACGGCGAGTCAAGCCCGTGGTTCCGGCGTGTCCGGCAGGTGTTTCCGGTCTGTCCGGCCGGTGGTTCTGGCGTGACCGGCACGAGGTTCTGGCACGTCTGAGAGTTGGTTCCCCCATGCCCGACAGGTGATTCCGGAGTGTCCGCCACGTGGTTCTGGCGTACCCGGCAGGTGATTTTGGCGTGTCTGGCAGGTGCTTCTTGCAAGTCGAGCATGTGGCTCAGGCATGATCAGCAGGTGCTTCCGGCGTGTCCGGCATGTGGTTCTGGTGTGTCAGATGGCTGGTTCTGGCATTTCCGGCAGATGATTCCGGAGTGTCCACCAAGTGGTTCTGGTAGACCTGGCAGGTGATTTTGGCGTGTCTGGAAGGTGGTTCTGGCTAGTTCAGCAGGTTGATCAGGCGTCGTCGCCAGGGGGTTTAGGCGGGTCTGGCAGGTGGTTTCGGTCTGTTCGGGGTGTGGTTCCGGCATCTCAGGCACATGGTTCTGGCACGTCTGAGAGGTGGTTCCGGCCGGCCCTACAGGTGATTCCGGAGTGTCCGCCAAGTGGTTCCGGCGTAGCTGAAAGGTGATGTTGGCGTGACCGGCAGGTGGTTCCAGCCAGCCCGGCAGGTGATTCGGGAGTGTGTGCCACGTGGTTCTGGCGTCTCCGGCAGGTGATTTTGGCGTGTCCAGCAGGTGGTTCCGGCGAGCTCGGCCTGTGGTACCGGCGTGTCCGGAACATGGTTCTGGCACGTCTGAGAGATGGTTCCGGCATGCCCGGCAGGTGATTCCGGAGTGTCCGGCATGTGGTTCTGGCACCTCTGAGAGGTGGTTCCGGCATGCCCGGCAGGTGGTTCTGGAGTGTCTGCCGAGTGGTTCTGGCGTAGCCGGCAGGTGATTCTGGGGTGTCCAGCAGGTGGTTCTGGGGAGTGGATCAGGTGGTTCCGGCATACTCGGCAGGTGGTACCGGCGTGTCCGGAACATGGTTCTGGCAAGTCTGAGAGGTGGTTCCGGCATGCCCCGCAGGTGATTCCGGAGTGTCCAGCATGTGGTTCTGGCACCTCGGAGAGGTGGTTCCGGCATGCCCGGCAGGTGATACCGGAGTGTCCGGCATGTGGTTCTGGCACCTCTGAGAGGTGGTTCCGGCATGCCCGACAGGTGATTCCGGAGTGTTCGCCAAGTGGTTCTGGCGTAGCCGGCAGGTCATTTTGCATGTCCGGCGGTGGTTCCGGCGAGTCGAGCCGGTGGTTCCGGCGTGTCCAGCAGGTGTTTCCGGTCTGTTCGGCAGGTGGTTCTGGCGTGTCCGGCACAAGATTCTGGCACGTCTGAGAGTTGGTTCCGGCATGCCTGGCAGGTGATTCCGGAGTGTCCGGCATGTGGTTCTGGCACCTCTGAGAGGTGGTTCCGGAATGCCTGGCATGTGATTCCGGAATGTCTGCCAAGTGGTTCTGGCGTTGCCGGCAGTTGATTTTGGCGTGTCCACTAGGTGGTTCTGGGGAGTGGATCAGCTGGTTCCGGCATACTCGGCAGGTGGTACCGGCGTGTCCAGAACATGGTTCTGGCAAGTCTGAGAGGTGGTTCCGGCACGCCCGACAGGTGATTCCGGAGCGTCCGCCAAGTGTTTCTGGCGTACCCGGCAGGTGATTTTGGCATGTCCGACAGGTGTATCTTGCGAGTCGAGCAGGTGGCTGAGGCATGCTCAGCTGGTGCTTCCGGCGTCTCTGGCACGTGGTTCTGGTGTGTCTGAGAGCTGGTTCTGGCATGTCCGGTAGATGATTCCGGAGTGTCCACCAAGTGGTTCTGGTATACCTGGCAGGTGATTTTGGCGTGTCAGGAAGTTGGTTCAGGCTAGTTGAGCAGGCGGATCAGGCGTGCTCGCCAGGGGGTTCAGGCGGGTCTGGCAGGTGGTTTCGGTCTGTTCGGTGAGTGGTTCTTGCATCTCAGGCACATGGTTCTGGCACGTCTGAGAGGTGGTTGCGGCCGGCCCGACAGGTGTTTCCATTATGTCCGCCAAGTGGTTCTGGCATAGCTGGCAGGTGATGTTGGCGTGACCGGTACGTGGTTCCAGAAAGCCAGGCAGGTGATTCCGAAGAGTTCACCAAATGGTTGTGGCCTAGCCGACAGGTGATTTCGGCGTGTCCAGCAGGTGGTTTTGGCGAGTCAAGCAGGTCGTTCTGGCGTGCTCGGCAGGTGCTTCCGGTGTCATTGGCATGTGGTTCCGGCATGTCTGAGAGGTGGTTCCGCCATGCCCGGCAGGTGATTCCGGAGTGTTCGCCAAGTGGTTCAGGCATAGCCGGCAGGTGATTTTGCATGTCCGGCAATGGTTCCGGCGATTCGAGCCGCTGGTTCCGGCATGTCCGGCAGGTGATTTCGGCATGTCCAGCAGGTGGTTCTGGGGAGTGGATCATGTGGTTCCGGCATGCCCGGCAGGTGAATCTGGAGTGTCCGGCATGTGATTCTGGCGCCTCTGAGAGGTTGTTCTGGCATGCCCGGCAGGTGATACCGGAGTGTCCGGCATTTGGTTCTGGCACCTCTGAGAGGGGGTTCCGGGATGCCTGGCATGTGATTCCGGAGTGTCTGCCGAGTGGTTCTGGCGTGTCCAGCAGGTGTTTCCTGTCTTTCCGGCAGGTGGTTCTGGCGTGTCCGCCACGAGGTTATGGCACGTCTGAGCGTTGGTTCCGGCATGTCCGGCAGATGATTCCGGAGTGTCCACCAAGTGGTTTTTGCATACCCGGCAGGTGATTTTAGCGTGTCAGGTAGGTGGTTCCAGTGAGTCGAGTAGGTGGTTCCGGTGTGCTCGGCAGGTGGTTCAGGCGGGTCTGGCAGAAGGTTTCGGTCTGTTCGGGGTGTGGTTCCGGCATCTCAGGCACATGGTTCTGGCACGTGTGAGAGGTGGTTCCTTCCGGCCCGACAGGTGTTCCCATGGTGTCCGCCAAGTGGTTCTGGCATAGCTGGCAGGTCATGTTGGCGTGACCGGCAGGTGGTTCCAGACAGCCCGGCAGGTGATTCCGAAGAGTTCACCAAATGGTTGTGGCGTAGCCGGCAGGTGATCTTGGCGTGTCCAGCAGGTGGTTTTGGCGAGTCGAGCAGGTGGTTCTCGAGTGCTCGGCAGGTGCTTCCGGTGTCATTGGCATGTGGTTCCGGCATGTCTGAAAGGTGGTTCCGGCATGCCCGGCAGGTGGTTCCGGAGTGTCTGCCGAGTGGTTCTGGAGCCAGCCTGGCAGGAGATTCCGAAGAGTTCACCAAATGGTTGTGGCGTAGCAGGCGGGTGATTTTGGCGTGTCAGGAAGGTGGTTCCGGCTAGTTGAGCAGGTGGATCAGGCGTGCCCGCCAGGGGGTTCAGGCGGGTCTGGCAGGTGGTTTCGGTCTGTTCGGGGAGTGGTTCCGGCATCTCAGGCACATGGTTCTGGCATGACTGAGAGGTGGTTGCGGCTGGCCCGACAGGTGTTTCCGTAGTGTCCGCCAAGTGGTTCTGGCGTAGGTGAAAGGTGATGTTGGCGTGACCGTCAGGTGGTTCCAGGCAGCCCGGTAGGTGATTCCGGAGTGTCCGGCATGTGGTTCTGGCACCTCTGAGAGGTGGTTCCGGCATGCCCGGCAGGTGATTCCGGAGTGTCCGGCATGTGGTTCTGGCATCTCTGAGAGGTGGTTCCGGCATGCCCGGCATGTGGTTCCGGAGAGTCTGCCGAGTGGTTCTGGCGTAGCCAGCAGGTAATTTTGGCGTGTCCAGCAGGTGGTTTTGGCGAGTCGAGCAGGTGGTTCTGGCGTGCTCGGCAGGTGCTTCCGGTGTCATTGGCATGTGGTTCCGGCATGTCTGAGAGGTGGTTCCGCCATGCCCGGCAGGTGATTCCGGAGTGTTCGCCAAGTGGTTCTGGCGTAGCCGGCAGGTGATTTTGCATGTCCGGCAATGGTTCCGGCGAGTCGAGACGGTGGTTCCGGCATGTCCAGCAGGTGGTTCCGGCATGCCCGGCAGGTGATTCCGGAGTGTCCGGCATGTGGTTGTGGCACCTCTGAGAGGTGGTTCCGGCATGCCCGGCAGGTGATACCGGAGTGTCCGGCATTTGGTTCTTGCCCCTCTGTGAGGTGGTTCCGGAATGCCTGGCATGTGATTCCCGAGTGTCTGCCGAGTGGTTCTGGCGTAGCCGGCAGGTGATTTTGGCGTGTCCAGCAGGTGGTTCCCCCGAGATCGGCAGGTGGTTCCGGCATGTCCGGAACATGCTTCTGGCAAGTCTGAGAGATGGTTCCGGCATGCCTGGCAGGTGATTCCGGAGTGTCCGGCATGTGGTTCTGGCACCTCTGAGAGGTGGTTCCGGCATGCCCGGCAGTTGGTTACGGAGTGTCTGCCGAGTGGTTCTGGAGTAGCCGGCAGGTGATTCTGGCGTATCCAGCAGGTGGTTCTGGGGAGTGGATCAGGTGGTTCCGGCATACTCGGCAGGTGGTACCGGCGTGTCCGGAACATGGTTCTGGCAAGTCAGAGAGGTGGTTCCGGCATGCCCGACAGGTGATTCTGGACTGTCTGACATTTGGTTCCGGCATAGCCGGCAGGTGATTTTTGCTGCTCTGGCAGGTGGTTCCGGCGAGTTGAGCAGCTGTGTCTGGCGTGCTCAGCAGGGGGTTCCGGCGTGACCAGCACGTGGTTCAGGCACATCTGAGAGGTGGTTCCAGGATGCTCGGCAGGTGATTCCTGAGTGTCCGCCAAGTAGTTCTGGCATAGCCGGCAGGTGGTTGAGGCGAGTCCGGCAGTTGCTTCCGGCAAGTTGAGCAGTTGGTTCTGGCGTGCTCTGCAGGTGGTTCAGGCATGTCCCGCAGGTGGTTCCGGTCAGTATGGGAGGTGGTTCTGACATGTCCGGCACGTGGTTCTGGCACGTCTGAGAGGTGGTTCTCGCATGCCCAGCAGGTGAATCCTGAGTGTCCGCCAAGAGGTTCTTGCCTAGCCGGCAGGTGATTTTGGCATGTCTAGCAGGTGGTTGTTGCAAGGCGAGCAGATGGGTCCGGCGTGCTCAGCAGGGGGTTCAGGCGTGTCCTGCACGTGGTTCCGGTCACTCCGGGAGGTCGTTCTGACATGTCCAGCACGTGGTTCTGGCACGTCTGAGAGGTGTCTCTGGCATGCCCAGCAGGTGATTCCGGAGAGTCCGCCAGGTGGTTCTGGTGTAGCCGGCACGTGATTTTGGCATGTCCGGCAGTTGGTTCCAGCGAGTCCAGCAGGTGGATCCGGCGTGCTAGGCAGCTGGTTCAGGCGTGTCCGGAATATGATTTTGGCACGTCTGAGATGTGGTTCTGGCATGCTTGGCATGTCTTTCCACGCAGTCCGTCACGTGGTTCTGGCGTAGTCGACAGGCGATTTTTATGTGTTCGGCAGGTGGTTCCGGCGATTTGAGCATTTGGGTCCGACATGCTCAGCAGACGGTTCCGGAGTGTCCGGCACGTGGTTCCGGCACATCAGAGAGGTCGTTCTGGGATGCTCGGCTGGTGATTCCTGAGTGTCCGCCAAGAAGTTCTGACATAGCCAGCTGGTGGTTGAGGCGAGTCCGGCAGGTGGTTCCGGCGACTTGAGCAGGTGGTTCTGGCGTGCACAGCAGATGCTTCAGGCGTGTCCGGCAGTTGGTTACGGTCAGTCCGGGAGGTGCTTCTGGCGTGTGTGGCACGTGTTTCTGGCATGTCAGAGAGGTGGTTCCGGCATGCCGGGCAGGTGATTCCGGAGTGTCCGCCAAGTGGTTGTGGTGTACCCAGCAGGCGATTATGACGTGTCCGGCATGTGGTTCTGGCGAGTCGAGCAGGTGGTTCTGGAGTGTCCACCACGTGGTTCTGGCCTAGCCAGAAGGTGGTTTTGGCGTATCCGGCAGGTGGTTCCGGAGAGTCTAGCAGGTGGCTCCAACATGCTCGGCAGCTGGTTCAGGCGTCTCCGGAATGTGGTTTTGGAAAGTCTGAGAGGTGGTTTGGGCATGCCCAGCATGTCTTTCCACACTGTCCGCCACGTGGTTCTGCCATAGCCAGCAGGTGATTTTGGCATGTCTGGCACTTGGTTCCAGTGAGTTTAGCAGGTGGCTCCATCTTGCTCAGCAGGTAGTTCCGGCGTGTCCAGTTGGTGGTTCCGGCCTGTCTGGTAGGTGATTCCAGCGTTTCCGGCACGTGGTTCTGGCACGACTGAGAGGTAGTTCCTGCATGCCCAGCAGGTAATTCTGGAGTGTCCACTAAGTGGTTCTGGCGTAGCCGGCAGGTGATTTCCACCTGTCTGACAGGTGCTTCTGGGGTTGTATCAGGTCGTTCCGACATGCTCGGCAGGTGCTTCCGGCGTCTTCAGCATGTGGTTCTGGCACATCTGAGAGGTGGTTCCGGCATGCCCTGCAGGTGATTCTGGACTGTGTGCCAAGTGGTTCTGACGTAGCCGGCAGGTGATTTTGGCGTGTCCAGCAGGTGGTTCTGGCGAGTCGAGCAGGTGCTTCCAGCGTGGTCGGCAGATAGTTCTGGTCTGTCCGGGAGGTGGTCCCGGTGTGTCCGGCACGTGGTTCTGGCACGTCTGAGAGGTTTTGCCTGCATGCCCGGCACATGATTCCGCCTGGTCTGCCCAGTGGTTCTGGCATACCCTGCAGGTGATTTTGGCATGTCCGGCAGGTGGGTTTGGTGAGTCAAGCAGGTGGTTCTGGCGAGTCTGGCAGGTGCTTCCAGTCTGTCGGGAGGTGGTTCTGGTGTTTCCGGAGGGTGCTTCAGGCACATCTGAGACATTGTGCTAGCATGCCCGGCAGGTGATTCCGGAGTGCCCGGCAAGTGGTTCTGGTGTAGCTAGCAGGTGATTTTCCCATGTCCGGCAGGTGGTTCCGGCGACTCTAGCAGGTGGTTCCGGCGTGCTCGCTAGGTGCGTCTGGCATCTCCGGCACATGGTTCTGGCACGTTTGAGAGGTCGTTCCGGCATTCCCTGCAGGTGATTCCGGATTCTCCAGCAAGTGGTTCTGGCGTAGCCATCAGGCGATTTTGGTGTGTCTGGCAGGTGTTTCCGGCTTTTCGAGCAGGTGGTTCTGTTGAGATCTGCAGGTGCTTCCGGCGTCTCCGGCACGTGGTTCTGGTGTGTCTGAGAGCTGGTTCCGGCATGTCCGGCAAATGATTCCGGAGTGTCCGCCAAGTGGTTCTGGGATACCCGGCAGGGGATTTTTGCATGTCAGGTAGGTGGTTCTGGTGAGTCGAGCATGTGGTTCCGGCGGGCACGGCAGGTGGTTCAGGCACGTGTGGCAGGTGGTTTCTGTCTGTTCGGGGTGTGGTTCCGGCATCTCATGCACATGGTTCTTGTACATCTGAGAGGTGGTTCCGGCCGGCCCGACAGGTGTTTCCGCATTGTCTGACAAGCGGTTCTGGCGTAGCCGGCAGGTGATTTTGGTGTGTCAGGCAGGTGGTTTCGGCGTGTCCAGCAGGTGGTTCCGGCGAGCTCAGCAGGTGCTTCTGGTCTCTCTGGCACGTGGTTGTGGCACGTCTGAGAGGTGGTTCGTGCATGCCTGGCAGGTGATTCCGGAGCGTCTGACATGTGGTTTGGCACGTCTGAGAGGTAGATCCGGCAAGCCCGGCAGGTGATTCTGGAGTGTGCGAAATGTGCTTCTGGCACATCTGAGAGGTGGTACTGGCATGCCCCGCAGGTGATCCTGGAGAGTCCTCCAAGTTGGTCTGACTTAGCCGGCAGTTGATTTTGGCGTGTCGGGCAGGTGATTTTGGCGTGTCCGGCAGGTGTTTCTGGCGTACTGTTCAGGTGGCTCCGGCGTTCTCGACAGGTCATTCTGGCGTGTCCGGCAGGTGATTCCGGTCTGTCCGACTTGTGGTTCTGGTACGTCTGAGAGGTGGTTCCGTCATGCCCGGCAGGTGATTAGGGAGTGTCTGCCGAGTGTTTCTGGCGTACCTGGCAGGTGATTTTGGCGTGTCCAGCATGTGGTCTGGGGAGTGGATCAGGTGGTTCTGCCATACTCGGCAGATGGTTCCGGCGTGTCTGGCAGGTGGTTCCGTTGTGTCCGGTAGGTGATTCTGGCGTGTCCGGCATGTGGTGCCGGCACGTCTGACAGGTGGTTCTGTCATGTCCGGCAGGTGATTCCGGATTGTCCACCAAGTCGTTCTGGCATAGCTGGCAGGTAATTTTGGCGTGTCCCACAGGTGGTTCCAAGGACTCGAGCAGGTGTTTCCGGCTAGCTTGGCAGGTGCTTCTGGCTTCTACGGCACTTGATTTTGGCACATTTGAGAGGTGGGTCCGGCCTTCCCAGTAGGTGATTCCGGAAAGTCCGGCAAGTGGTTCTGGCATAGCCAGCAGGTGATTTGTGCGTGTGCGGTAGGTGGGTCCTGCGAGTTGAGCAGGAGGTTCCTGCATGCTCGGCAGGTGGTACAGGCGTGTCCGGCATGTGGTTCCAGTCTTTCCAGGAATTGGTTCCAGAGTGTCCGGCACGTGGTTCTCTTACGTCTGAGAGGTGGTTCCTGCTTGCCCGGCAGGTGATTCCGGACTGTCTCCTAGGTGGTTCTCGCATAGCCAGCTGTTGATTTTGGCCTGTTCAGCAGGTGGTTCTGGCGAGTCGAGCACGTGGCTCCGGCGTGATCGGCAGTTGGTTCCGGCATGTCTGGCAGGTGGTTCTGGTCTGTCTGGTAGGTGTTTCCGGCGTGTCCGGCACATTCTTCTGGCATGTCTGAGAGGTGGTTCTGGCATGCGCGGCAGGTGATTCCGGAGTGTCCGCCAGGTGGTTCTGGCGTACCCGGCAGGTGATTTTGGTGTGTCCGGCAGGTGTTTCTGGCGAGTCGAGCAGGTGGCTCAGGCATGCTCGGGAGGTGCTTCCGGTGTCTCCGGCACGTGGTTCTGGTGTGTCTGAGAGCTGGTTCCGGCATGCCCGGCAGGTGATTCCGGAGTGTTCGCCAGGTGGTTCTGGCATAGCCGGCAGGTGATTTTGCATGTCCGGCAGTGGTTCCGGTGGGCTGAGTCGGTGGCTCCGACGTGTCCGGCAGGTGGTTGCAATCTGTCCGGCAGGTGATTCTGGGGTTTCCGGCACGAGGTACTGGCACGTCTGAGAGGTTGTGCCGGCATGCCCTTCACGTGATTCTGGCTTGTCCCCCAAGTAGTTCTGGTGTAGCAGGCAGGTGATTTTGGCGTGTCCGGCAGGTGGTACCGGCGTGCTCAGCACGTGGTTCCAGTCTGTGCAGTACATGTTTCCAGCTTGTCTGGCAAGTGGTTCTGGTACGTCTGAGAGGTGGTTCCAGCTTTTTGGGCAGGTGGTTACGGTCTGTCCCGGAGGTGTTTCTGGCATGTCAGTAATGTGGTTCTGTCATGTCTGTGACGTGCTTCAGGCATGCCTAGCAGGTGATTCCTGGGTGTCCACCAAGTGGTTCTGGCATCACCAGCAGGTTATTTTGGCATGTCCAGCAGGTCTTTCCTGCTTTTTGGGCTCGTGGCTCTGGCCTGTAAGACAGGTGTTGGTGGCATTTCTGGCCCCCAGTTCTGACATACTCCGCAGGTGATTTCATTGTTTCTGGCACCTGTTTGCGGCATATCCATCAGGTGTTTCCAATGTGTCTGGCATGTTGTTGTGCTGCGTTTGGAATCTGGTTCTGTCGTGTCTGTTGTGTGCAGCTGGCATGTTGAAGAGATGGTTCTTCAGTGTCAGAATTGTTGTTCCACTGTGTTCAGCAGGTGGTTACAGGTGGTTCTGGCATGCAACGTGGGTGCTTCTGGTGTGCCTGTTGGGTCGTTCTGGCATGAATGTGTGGTTCTTTGAGAGTGTGCGGAGGGTGTTTTTGGCATGTCTTCCGGAGTTTTCTGGCATCTAAGGGGCATGATTCCTTTTTATGCGTCAGGAGAGTTGGTTCTCAAGTTCCTAAATAGAGGGAAGAAATATGGTCTGTGGCTTGTCGCCCCTTAAGGGGCGGAGCCAATGCATTGTGCATTCCGCGTCTAGAACAATGGAGGGCAAAACTGAGAGGAAAGGGGCGTTTCTGACATAGGTGTTTTCTGACACTCTGTCCACCAGTAGTCAACTGTGGTTGGTGAAAAGCGTATTGTCTCTCTCCTGCTAAACACATGGTTGCACAATCATTTGGGACTCAGCCCTGTTGCTTCAGGGGAAGATGTAGGCATTTCGTCTGAGCCGGGTTGGCAAGGTGGAATTTCAGCAGAAGCAGAAGTCCTAAAGCTGCGAGTGAAAGGCTGGGAAGAAATGCCGTTTGAGCTGCCTTTGTATGAGAAGTTCCCCGGTCTGCTGTAACAGGACTGTGGAAAGCGAGTTGTTTGTCAGCTTCCTAAAAAGCTGGAGGCAAGACAGTTTATGGCTTGTCTCCAATTGAAGGATGGAGGCAGTGCTTTGTGCCTTCCACCTCTAGAGCAATGGAGGGCACAGCTGAGAGCAAAGGGCCCTTTCTGACATTGGTGCTTTCTGACACTCCCCCAACCATTGCTCAAGGGCGGTTGATTAAAAGCCTATTGTCTCTCTCCTACTAAGCAGGTGGAACCACAATCATTCGGGCCTCGTCCCCATTGCTTAAGGGGAAGTTGTAGGCATTTCGTCTGAGCCGGGTTGACAAGGTGGAAATGTGGCACATGCAGATGTTCCAGATCGGCGAGTGAAGTGCTGGAAGAAACAGCGTTCTGCTGCCTTTGTATGAGATGTTCCCTGGACGCTCTAAGAGCACTATGGAATGCGAGCTCTTTCTCAGCGTCCTAAAGAGCTGGACGCAAGAAGGTGTGTGGTTCGTCTGCCATTGAGGGGTGGAGCCAGAGGCAGTGCATTGTGCCTTCCTCCTCTAGAGCAATTCAGGGCATGGCTGAGATCAAAGGGACCTTTCTGACATAGGTGCTTTCTGACACTCTCTCCACCAGTGCACAATCGTGATTGTAAATAGCCTGTCTCTCTCCTCTTAAGCATGTGGAAGCACAGTCATATGGGCCTCATGCCCGTTGCTGAAGGGGAAGATGTAGGCATTTCGTCGGAGCCCAGATGGCAAGGTGGAAATGTGGCAGAAACAGAAGTTCCAAATCGGCAAGTTAAGGGCTGAAAAGAAACGGCGTTTCAGCTGCCTTTGTATGAGATGTTGCCTGGACTCTGTAAGATCACTGTTGAAAGCGAGTTCTTTCTCAGCTTCCTAAAGAGATGGAAGCAAGGTGGTCTGTGGCTTGTCGCCCCTTGAGGGGGGGAGCCAGTGTATTGTGCATTCCACGTCTAGAGCAATGGACGGCACGGCTGAGAGCAAAGGGGTCTTTCTGACATAGCTGCTTTCCGACACTCTCTCCAGCAGTGCACAATGGTGGTTGGAAAAAGGTGTGCAGTCTATCGCCTCCTAAGCACGTGGACGCTCAATCATTTGGGACTCAGCCCAGTTGCTTCAGGGGAAGATGTAGGCATTTCGTCTGAGCCGGGTTGGCAAGGTGCAATTGTGGCAGAAGCAGAAGTTCTAAAGTGGCGAGTTAAGGGCTGGCAAGAAAGGCCGTTTTACCTGCATTTCTATGACAGTTTCCCCAGAGGCCGTTCCCAGGAGTCGAGCAGGTGTTTCCAGAATGCTCAGCAGGTGGTTCCAGTCTTTCATGGAAGTGGTCCAGGGCGTCCAGCACGTGGTTCTGGCACATCTGAGGGGCGGTTCCAGGATGAATGGCAGGTGATCCCGGAGAGTCCTCCAAGTGGTTCTGGTGTACCCCGCAGGTGTTTCTGGTGTGTCCGGCAGGTGGCTCATGTGAGTCGAGCAGGTGGTTCCGGCGTGCTCGGCAGTTGGTTCCGGCAGGTCCGGCAGGTGTTTGCCGTCTGTCCATGACGTGGTTCCGGCATGCCCGCAAGGTGATTCTGGAGTGTCCACCAAGTGGTTTTGGCGTAGCCGGCATATGATTCTGGCCTGTGAGGCAGGTGGTTCCGGCATGTCCAGCAGGTGGTTCCGGCGAGCTCGGCAGGTGCTTCCGGTCTCTCCGGCACGTGGTTGTGGCTCGTCTGAGAGATGGTTCCGGCATGCCCGCAAGGTGATTCCAGAGTGTCCGGCATGTGGTTCTGGCACCTCTGAGAGGCGGTATTGGCATGCCCGGCAGGTGGTTCGGGAGTGTCTGGCGAGTGTTTCTGGCGTAGCCGGCAGGTGATTCTGGCATGTCCAGCAGGTGGTTCTGGGGAGTGGATCAGGTGGTTCCGGCATACTCGGCAGGTGGTACCTGCATGTCCGGAACATGGTTCTGGCAAGTCTGAGAGGTGGTTCCGGCATGCCCGGCAGGTGATTCCGGAGTGTTCGCCAAGTGGTTCTGGCGTAGCCGGCAGGTGATTTTGCATGTCCGGCGGTGGTTCCGGCGAGTCGAGCCGGTGGTTCCGGCATGTCCGGCAGGTGGTTCCGGGCTGTCCGGGAGGTGGTTCTGGCGTGTCCGGCACGAGGTTCTGGCACGTCTGAGAGGTGGTTCCGGCATGCCCGACAGGTGATTCCGGAGTGTCCGCCACGTGGTTCTGGCGTACCCTGCAGGTGATTTTGGCATGTCCGACAGGTGTTTCTTGCGAGTCGAGCAGGTGGCTCAGGCATGCTCAGCAGGTGCTTCCGGCGTCTCTGTAACGTGGTTCTGGTGTGACTGAGAGCTGGTTCTGGCATGTCCGGCAGATGATTCCGGAGTGTCCACCAAGTGGTTCTGGTATACCTGGCAGGTGATTTTGGCGTGTCAGGAAGGTGGTTCCGGCTAGTTGAGCAGGTGGATCAGGCGTGCTCGGCAGGTGGTTCAGGCGGGTCTGGTAGGTGGTTCCGGCATCTCAGGCACATGGTTCTGGCACATCTGAGAGGTGGTTCTGGCCGGCCCGACAGGTGTTTCCATGGTGTCCGCCAAGTGGTTCTGTCATAGCTGGCAGGTGATGTTGCGTGACCGGCAGCTGGTTCCAGGCAGCCCGGCAGGTGATTCCGGAGTGTCCGACAAGTGGTTGTGGCGTAGCCGGCTGGTGATTCTGGCGTGTGCGGCAGGTGGTTCTGCCGAGTCAAGCAGGTGGTCCCGGCGTGTCCGGCAGCTGGTTCCGGTCTGTCCTGGAGGTGGTTCCGGAGTGTATGCCGATTGGTTCTGGCGTAGCCGGCAGGTGATTTTGGTGTGTCCAGCAGGTGGTTCTGTGGAGTGGAGCAGGTGGTTCCGGCATACTCGGCAGGTGGTTCCGGCGTGTCCGGCACATGGTTCTGGCACGTCTGAGAGGTGGTTCTGTCATGCCCGGCAGGTGATCCCGGAGAGTCCTCCAAGTGGTTCTGGCGTACCCCGCAGGTGTTTCTGGTGTGTCCGACAGGTGGCTCTGATGAGTCGAGCAGGTGGTTCTGGCGTCCTAGGCAGGTGGTTCCGGCAGGTCCGGCAGGTGTTTGCCGTCTGTCCATGATCTGGTTCCGCCATCCCCGCAAGGTGATTCTGGAGTGTCCACCAAGTGGTTTTGGTGTAGCCGGCATATGATTTTGGCCTGTGAGGCAGGTGGTTCCGACATGTCCAGAAGGTGGTTCCGGCGAGCTCGGCAGGTGCTTCCGGTCTCTCCGGCACATGGTTGTGGCACGTCTGAGAGATGGTTCCGGCATGCCTGGCAGGTGATTCCGGAGTCTCCGGCATGTGGTTCTGGCACGTCTGATAGGTGTTTCCGGAACGTCTGGCTTGTGATTCCGGAGTGTCTGCCAAGTCGTTCTGGCATAGACGGCAGTTGATTTTGGCGTGTAAAGTAGGTGGTTCTGGGAAGTGGATCAGCTGGTTCCAGCATACTCTGCAGGTGGTACCAGCGTGTCCAGAACATGGTTCTGGCAAGTCTGAGAGGTGGTTCCGGCATGCCCGGCACGTGATCCCGGAGAGTCCTCCAAGTGGTTCTGGCGTACCCCGCAGGTGTTTCTGGTGTGTCCGGCAGGTGGCTCTGGTGAGTCGAGCAGGTGGTTCCGGCGTGCTCAGCAAGTGGTTCAGGAGGTCCGGCAGGTGCTTCTGGTCTGGCCGGAAGCTGGTTGCGGCATGGCCGGCATGTGGTTTTGGCACATCTGTGAGGTGCTTCGGACGTGCCCGGCAGGTGATTACTGTGTGTCCGCCAAGTGGTTCTGGCGTCACCGGCAGGTTATTTTGGTGTGTCCAGCAGGTCTTTGCTGCGTTTTGGGCTCGAGGCTCTGGCTTGTAAGACAGATGCTTGTGGCATTTCTGGCCCCCGTTCTTACATACTCCTCAGCTGGTTTCAGTGTTTCTGGCACCTGTTTGTGGCATATTCAACAGGTGTTTACAATGTGTCTGGCATGTCGTTGTGCTATGTTTGGAATCTGGTTCCGTCATGTCATTGTGTGCAGCTGCCATGTTGAAGAGATGGTTCTGCAGTGTAAGAATCGCTGTTCCACTGTGTCCGGCAGGAGGTTACAGGTATTTCTGGCATGCAACGTGGGTGCTTCTGGTATGCCTGTTGGGTCATACTGGCATGAATGTGTGGCCCTTTGAGAGTGTGCGGAGGGTGTTTTTGGCATGTCTCCCGGGGTTTTCTGGCACATAAGGGGCATGATTCCTTTTTATACGTCAGGTGAGTTTCTTCTCAGCTTCCTAAAGAGATGAAAGGAAGATGGTCTGTGGCTTGTGGCCCCTTGAGGGGTGGAGCCAATGCATTGTGCATTCCAATCTAGAGCAATGGAGGGCATGGCTGAGAGCAAAAGGGTCTTTCTGACATAGCTGCATTCTGACACTCTCTCCACCAGTGCACAATGGTGGTTGGAAAAAGGCTTACAGTCTATCGCCTCCTGAGCAGGTGGATGCTAAATCATTTGGGACTCAGCCCAGTTGCTTCAGCGGAAGATGTAGGCATTTCGTCTGAGCAAGGTTGGCAAGGTAGAATTGCGGCAGAAGCAGAAGTCATAAAGCGGCGAGTTAAGCGCTGGGAAGAAATGGCGTTTGAACTGCCTTTGTATGAGAGTTTCCTCGTATGCTGTACAGCACTGTGGAAAGCGAGTTCTTTCTCAGCTTCCTAAAGAGCTGGAGGCAAGACAGTTTATGGCTTGTCTCCCATTGAAGGAAAGAGGCAGTGTTTTGTGCCTTCCACCTGCAGAGCAATGGAGGGCATGGCTGAGAGCCAAGGGGGCTTTCTGCCATTGGTGCTTTCTGATACCCTTCAGGGGTGGTGCCAGTGCCTTGTGCCTCCTACCTCTAAAGGAATGGAGGGCAAGACCAAGAGTAAAGGGCCTTTCTGACATTGGTGCTTTCTTTCACGGCCCCAAACATTGCTCAAGGGCGGTTGCTTAAAAGCCTATTGTCTGTCTCCTCCTCAGCATGTGGAACCACAATCATCCAGGCCTCGTCCCCATTGCTCAAGGGGTAGATGTAGGCATTTCGTCTGAGCCGGGTGGGCAAGGTGGAAATTCAGCAGAAGCAGATGTTGCAGATTGGCGAGTTAAGGGCTGAAAAGACACGGCGTTCTGTTGTCTTTGTATGAGATGTTCCTAGGATGCTCAAGACCACTGTGGAAGGCGAGTGCTTTCCCAGCATCCTAAAGAGCTGGAAGCAGGACAGTTTATGGCTTGTCTCTAATTCAAGGATGGAGGCAGTGCTTTGTGCCTTCCACCTCTAGAGCAATGGAGGGCACGGCTGAGAGCAAAGGGCCCTTTCTGACATAGGTGCATTCTGACACTCTCTGCACCAGTGCACAATGGCAGTTTGTAAAAAGCCTATTGTCTGCTCCTGCTAAGCATGTGGAAGCACAATCATCTGGGGCTCGTTCCCATTGCTGAAGGGGAAGATGTAGGCATTTCGTCTGAGCCGGGTGGGCAAGATGCAAATCTGGCAGAAGCAGAACTTCCAAATCGGCGAGTTAAGCGCTGAAAAGAAAAGGCATATCAGCTGCCTTTGTATGAGATGTTGCCAGGACACAGAAAGAGCACTGTTGAAAGCGAGTTCCTTCTCAGCTGCCAAAAGAGATGGAAGGAAGATGGTCTGTGGCTTTTCGCCCCTTGAGGGGTGGAGAGAGTGCATTGTGCATTCCACGTCTAGAGCAATGGAGGGCACGGCTGCGAGCAAAGGGGTCTTTCTGACACAGCTGCTTTCTGACACTCTGTCCACCAGTGCACAATGGTGGTTGGAAAAAGATGTACACTCTATCACCTCCTAAGCACGTGGACGCTCAATCATTGGGGACTCAGCCCAGTTGCTTCAAGGGTAGATGTAGTCATTTAGTCTGAGCCGGGTTGGAAAGGTGGAATTGCAGCAGAAGTCCTAAAGCGGCGAGTTTGCGCTGGGAAGAAATGGCATTTGAGCTGCCTTTGTATGAGAGTTTCCTCGTATGCTGTACAGCACTGTGGAAAGTGAGTTCTTTCTCAGCTTCCTAAAGAGCTGGAAGCAAGACAGTTTATGGCTTGTCTCCCGTTGAAGGATGGAGGCAGTGCTTTGCGCCTGCCAGATCTAGAGCAATGGAGGGCACGGCTGAGAGTAAAGGGGTCTTTCTGCCATTGGTGCTTTCTGACACTCTCCCAACCATTGCACTTGGTGGTTATTTAAAAGCCTATTGTCTCTCTCCTCCTCAGCATGTGGAACCACAATCATCAAGGCCTCGTCCCCATTGCTCAAGGGGAAGTTGTAGGCATTTCGTCTGAGCCGGGTTGGCAAGGTGGTAATGCGGCAGAAGCGGATGTTGCAGATTGGCAAGCTAAGGGCTGAAAAGACATGGCATTCAGCTGCTTTGTATGAAATGTTCCCAGGATGCTGTAAGAGCACTGAGGAATGCGAGTGCTTCCCCAGCTTTCTAAAGAGCTGGAAGCAGGACAGTTTATGGCTTGTCTCTAATTCAAGGATGGAGGCAGTGCTTTGTGCCTTCCACCTCTAGAGCAATGGAGGGCACGGCTGAGAGCAAAGGGCCCTTTCTGACATAGGCGCATTCTGACACTCTCTGCACCAGTGCACAATGGCAGTTTGTGAAAAGCCTATTGTCTGCTCCTGCTAAGCATGTGGAAGCACAATCATCTGGGGCTCATTCCCGTTGCTGAAGGGGAAGATGTAGGCATTTCGTCTGAGCCGGGTTGGCAAGGTGCAAATCTGGCAGAAGCAGAACTTCCAAATCTGCGAGTTATGCGCAGAAAACAAACGGCATATCAGCTGCCTTTGTATGAGATGTTGCCCGGACACAGAAAGAGCACTGTAGAGAGCGAGTTCTTTCTCAGCTTCCTAAAGAGATGGAAGGAAGATGGTCTGTGTCTTGTCACCCCATGGGGGTGGAGCAAGTGCATTGAGCATTCCACGTCTACAGCAATGGAGGGCACGGCTGAGAGCAAAGAGGTCTTTCTGACATAGCTGCTTTCTGACAGTCTCTCCACCAGTGCACAATGGTGGTAGGAAAAAGTTGCACACTCTATCACCTCCTAAGCAGGTGGACGCTCAATCATTTGGGACTCAGCCCAGTTGCTTCAGGGGAAGATGTAGGCATTTCGTCTGAGCCGGGTTGGCAAGGTCAAATTGCGGCAAAAGCAGAAGTCCTAAAGCGCCGAGTTAAGCGCTGGGAAGAAATGGCGTTTGAGCTGCCTTTGTATGAGAGTTTCCTCGTATGCTGTAACAGCACTGTGGAAAGCGAGTTCTTTCTCAGCTTCCTAGAGAGATGGAAGCAAGACATTTTATGGCTTGTCTCCCATTGAAGGATGGAGGCAGTGCTTTGTGCCTTCCACATGCAGAGCAATGGAGGGCACGGCTGAGAGTAAAGTAAAGGGGTCTTTCTGCCATTGGTGCTTTCTGACACTCTCCCAACCATTGCACTTGGTGGTTATTTAAAAGCCTATTGTCTCTCTCCTCCTCAGCATGTGGAACCACAATCATCCGGGCCTCGTCCCCATTGCTCAGTGGAAGATGTAGGCATTTCGTCTGAGCCGGGTTGGCAAGGTGGAAATGTTCAGGATGCAGATATTCCAGACCTGCGAGTGAAGTACTGGAAAGAAACGGCGTTCAGCCTCCTTTGTATGAGATGTTCCCAGGACACTGTAAGTGCACTGTGGAAAGGGAGTTGTTTCTCAGCTTCCTAAAGAGCTGGAAGCAGGACAAGGTGTGGGTTGTCTCCCATTGAGGGGTGGATCCAGAGCCAGTGCCTTGTGCATTCCACCTCCAGAGCAATGGAGAGCACGGCTGAGTTCAAATGGGCCTTTCTGACATAGCTGCTTTCCAACACTCTCTCCAGCAGTGCAAAATGGTGTTTGGAGAAAGGCGTGCATTCTATCGCCTCCTAAGCACGTGGACGCTCAATCATATGGTACTCAGCCCAGTTGCTTCAGCGGAAGATGTAGGCATTTCGTCTGAGCTGGGTTGGCAAGGTGGTGCTGGGTTGCTGCAGAAGCAGGAGTCCCAAAGCGGCGAGTTAAGGGCTGGGACAAAATGGCGTTTGTGCTGTCTTTGTATGAGAGGTTCCTGGTATGCTGTAACAGGACTGTGGAAAGCGAGTTGTTCCTCAGCTTCCTAAAGAGCTGGAGGCAAGACAGTTTATGGCTTGTCTCCCATTGAAGGATGGAGGCAGTGCTTTGTGCCTTCCACCTGCAGAGCAATGGAGGGCACGCCTGAGAGTAAAGTAAAGGGGTCTTTCTGCCATTGGTGCTTTCTGACACTCTCCCAACCAATGCACTTGGTGGTTAGTTAAAAGCCTATTGTCTCTCTCCTCCTCAGCATGTGGAACCACAATCATCCGGGCCTCATCCCCATTGCTCAAGGGGAAGATGTAGGCATTTCGTCTGAGCCAGGTGGGCAAGGTGGAAATGCGGCAGAAGCGGATGTTGCAGATTGGCGAGTTAAGGGCTGAAAAGACACGGCGTTCAGCTGCCTTTGTATGAGATGTTCCCAGGACGCTGTAAGAGCACTGTGGAATGCGAGTGCTTTCCCACCTTCCTAAAGTACTGGAAGCAAGACAGTTTATGGCTTGTCTCCCATTGAAGGATGGAGGCAGTCCTTTGTGCCTTCCTGCTCTAGAGCAATGGAGGGCACTGCTGAGAGTAAAGGGGTCTTTCTGCCATTGGTGCTTTCTGACACTCTCTCAACCATTGCATTTTGTGGTTATTTAAAAGCCTATTGTCTCTCTCCTCCTCAGCATGTGGAACCACAATCATCCAGGCGTCATCCCCATTGCTCAAGCGGAAGACGTAGGCATTTCATCTGAGCCGGGTTGGCAAGGTGGAATTGTGGCAGAAGCAGAAGTTCTAAATTGGCTAGGTAAGGTCTGGCAAGAAAGGCCGTTTGACCTTCATTTCTATGACAGTTTCCCCATAGGTTTTCCCCGGGAGCCGAGCAGGTGTTTCTGGCATTCTCAGCAGGAGGTTCAGGCATGTACGGCAGGTGGTTCCAGTCTGTTCAGGATGTGGTTCCGGCGTGTCTGGCACGTGGTTCCGTTCTGTCCGATAGGCCGTTCCGGCATGTCCGGCACGTGCTTCTGGCACGTCTGAGAGGTGGTTCTGGCATGCCAGGCAGGTGATTCCGGAGTGTCGGGTAAGTGGTTCTGGTGCAGCCGGCAGTTCATATTGGCGTGTCCGGCACGCGGGTCCTGCGAGTCGAGCAGGTGGTTCCGCCGTGCTCGGCAGATGGTCCAGGCATGTCCGGCAGGTGGTTCCAGTCTGTCCATTACGTGGTTCCAGCGTGTCCGGCACGTGGCTCTGTTACGTCTGAGAGGTGGTTCCTGGATGCCCGGAAGGTGATTCCGGACTGTCCCCCAGGAGGTTCCCGCATAGCCAGCTGTTGATTTTGGCCTGTCCGGCAGGTGGTTACGGCAAGTCGAGCATGTGGCTCCGGCGTGTCCTGCACATGGTTCTGGCACGTCTGAGAGGTGGTTCCGGCATGCCCGGCAGGTGATCCCGGAGAGTGCTGCAAGTGGTTCTGGCATACCCCACAGGTGTTTCTGGTGTGTCCGGCAGGTGGCTCTGGTGAGTCGAGCAGGTGGTTCGGGCGTGCTCGGCAGGTGGTTCAGGCAGGTCCGGCAGGTGTTTGCAGTCTGTCCATGACGTGGTTCCGGCATGCCCGCAAGGTGATTCTGCAGTGTCCACCAAGTGGTTTTGGCGTAGCCGTCATATGATTTTGGCCTGTGAGGCAGGTGGTTCCGGCATGTCCAGCATGTCGTTCCGGCGAGCTCGGCAGGTGCTTCCGGTGTCATTGGCATGTGGTTCTGGCATGTCTGAGAGGTTGTTGCGGCATGCCTGGCAGGTGATTCCGGAGTGTTCACCAAGTGGTTCTGGCGTAGCCGGCAGGTGATTTTGAATGTCCGGTGGTGGTTCCGGCGAGTCGAGCCGGTGGTTCCGGCGTGTCCGGCAGGTAGTTCTGGGGTGTCTGGCACGAGGTTCTGGCACGTCTGAGAGGTTGTGTCGGCATGCCCTTCACGTGATTCCGGCTTGTCCGCCAAGTGGTTCTGGTGTAGCGGGCAGGTGATTTTGGCGTGTCCGGCAGGTGGGTCCAGTGAGTCAAGCAGGTGGTTCCGACGAGTGTTTCCTCTGTTTCCGGTCTTTCCGGGAGATGGTTCCCGCCTGTCAGGCACGTGCTTCTGGCACTTCTTAGAGGTTGTGCTGGCATGCCCGGCAGGTGATTCTGAAGTGTCCGCCAAGTGGTTCTGGTGCAGCTGGCAGGTGATTTTGGCGAGTCCGGCAGGTGGTTCTGGGGAGTGGATCAGGTGGTTCCGGCATGCCCGGCATTTGAACCCGGACTGTCAGCCACGTGCTTCTGGCATACACAGCAGGTGATTTTGGCATGTCAGGGATCTGCTTATGGTGAGTCGAGCAGTTGGTTCCGGCGTGCTCGGTAGATGGTTCCAGTGTGTCCGGCAGTTGGTTCCGGTCTGTCTGTTATGTGGTTCCGGCATGTACGGCACGTGGTTCTGGGACGTCTCAGAGGTGGTTGCACATGCCCAACAGGTGATTCCAGACTGTCCGCCATGTGGTTCTGGCACATCTGAGAGGTGATTCCGGCATGCGCGGCAGGTCATCCCGGAGACACCTCTAAGTGATTCTGGCATAGCCGGAAGGTGATTCTGGCATGTCCGGTAGGTGGTTCCGCGTGCTCGGCAGGTGGTTCAGGCGTGGCCGGGTTGTAGTTCCAGTCTGTGCAGTACATGTTTCCAGTTTGTCCGGCACATGGTTCTGGTACGTCTGAGAGGTGGTTCCGGCATGGCTGGCAGGTGATTCCGGACTGTCCTCCAGGTGGTTGTGGCGTAGCCGGCAGTTGATTTTGACCTGTCCGGCAGGTGGTTCCGGCGAGTCGAGCAGGTGGCTCCGGCTTGTTCGGCAGGTGGTTCCGGCCTGTCTGGCAGGTGGTTCTGTTCTGTCCGGTAGGTCGTTCCGGCATGTCTGGCACATGCTTCTGGCACGTCTGAGATGTGGTCCTGGCATGCCTGGCAGGTGATTCCAGAGTGTCCGGTAAGTGGTTCTGGTGTAGCCGGCAGTCATTTTGGCATGTCCGGCAGGTGGGTCCTGCGAGTCAAGCAGGTGCTTCCGGCGTGCTCAGCAGCTGGTCCAGACGTGTCTGGCAGGAGGTTCCAGTCTGTCCAGGACGTGGTTCCAGCGTGTCCGGCATGTGGTTCTGGTACGTCTGAAGAGGTGGTTCCTGCATGCCCGGCAGGTGATTCCGGACTGTCCGCCAGGTGGTTCTCGCATAGCCAGCAGTTGATTTTGGCGTGTCCGGCAGGTGGTTCTGGCGAGTGGAGCAGGTGGCTCCGGTGTGCTCGGCAGGTGGTTCCGGCATGTCTGGCAGGTGGTTCCAGCGTGTGCGGTAGGTGTTTCCGGTGTGTCCGGCACGTGCTTCCGGCACGTCTGAGACGTGGTTCTGGCATGCGCGGCATGTGCTTCCGAAGTGTCGGCCAAGTGGTTCTGGCGTACCCGGCAGGTGATTTTGGCGTGTCCGGTAGGTGGTTCGGGCGAGTCGAGCAGGTGGTTCCGGCGTGCTCGGCAGGTGCTTCCGGAGTCACTGGCATGTGGTTCTGGCAAGTCTGAGAGTTGGTTCCGGCCGCCCCGACAGGTGTTTCCAGAGTGTCCGCCAAGTGGTTCTGGCGTAGCTGGCAGGTAATGTTGTCGTGACCGGCAGGTGTTTCCAGACAGCCCGGCAGGTGATTCCGGAGTGTCCGACAAGTGGTTCTGGCACAGCTGGCAGCTGATTTTGGCGTTTCCGGCAGGTGGTTCTGGCGAGTCGAGCAGGTGGTTCTGGCATACTCGGCAGGTGGTTCAGGCGGGTCCGGCAGGTGGTTCTGGTCTGTCCTGTACGTGGTTCCGGCGTGTCTGGCACGTGCTTCCAGCACGTCTTAGAGGTGGTTCTGGCATGGCCGGCGGGTGATTCCATAGAGTCCACCACGTGGTTCTGGCCTAGCCGGCAGGTGATTTTGGTGTCTCTGGCAGGTGGTTCTGGCGAGTCGAGCAGGTGGTTCCGGCGTGCTCGGCAGTTGCTTCCGGTGTCACTGGCACGTGGTTCTGGCATGTCTGAGAGGTGGTTCCGGCATGCCCGGCAGGTGACCCTGGAGTGTTCGCCAAGTGGTTCTGGTGTAGCCGGCAGGGGATTTTGCATGTCCGGCGGTGGTTCCGGCGAGTCAAGCCCGTGGTTCCAACATGTCCGGCAGGTTGTTCTGGTCTGTCCAGCAGGTGGTTCTGGGGTGTCCGGCACGAGGTTCTGGCACGTCTGAGAGTTTGTGCCGGCATGCCCTTCACGTGATTCCGGCTTGTCCCGCAAGTGGTTCTGGTGTAGCTTGCAGGTGATTTTGGCATGTCCGGCAGGTGGGACCGGTGAGTCACGCAGGTGGTTCCGGCGAGTGTATCCTGTGGTTCCGGTCTGTCCGGGAGATGGTTCCGGCACGTGCTTCTGGCACTCCTAAGAGGTTGTGCTGGCATGCCCGGCAGGTGATTCCGGAGAGTCCGCCAAGTGGTTCTGGTGTAGCAGGCAGGTGATTTGGCCATGTCTGGAATGTGGTGCCAGCGAGTCGAGCATGAGGTTTCGGCGTGCTTGACAGTTGGTTCAAGCAGGTCCGGCAGGTGGTTCCGGTCTGTCTGGGAGGTGGTTCCAGCGTGTCCGGCGCGCGGTACCGGCACGTCTGTGAGGTGGTTCTATCATGCCCGGCAGGTGATTCCAGAGAGTCCACCAAGTGGTTTTGGCGTAGCCGGCAGGTGATTTTGGCCTGTCCGGCAGGTGGTTCAGGCGAGTTCAGCAGGTGGTTCCGCCGTGCTCGGCAGGTGCTTCCGGCGTCATTGGCACGTGGTTCTGGCATGTCGGAGAGGTGGTTGCGGCATGCCCGGCAGGTGATTCCAGAGAGTCCAACAAGTGGTTTTGGCATAGCCGGCAGGTGATTTTGGCGTGTCCGTCAGGTGGTTCAGGCGAGTTGAGCAGGTGTTTCTGCCGTGCTCGGCAGGTGCTTGCGGCGACTCCGGCACGTGTTTCTGGCACATCTGACAGGTGGTTCCGGCATGCCCGAAAGGTGATTCTGGTCTGTCCGGTAGGTGATTCCTGCGTGTACGGCACGTGGTTCTGGTCCATGTCAGAGTTGGTTGCCCATGCCCAACAGGTGATTCCGGACTGTCCGCCACCTGGTTCTGGCACGTGTGAGAGGTGGTTCCAGCATGCCTGTCAGGTCATCCCGGAGAGTCCTCCAAGAGGTTGTGGCGTAGCCCGCAGGTGATTTTGGCGTGTCCGGCAGGTGGTTCCGTCATGCTTGGCAGGTGTTCAGGCGCGGCCAGCAGGTGGTTGCAGTCTGTCCAGGATGTGTTTCCAGCTTGTCCGGCACGTGGTTCTGGTACGTCTGAGAGGTGGTTCCGTCATGGCTGGCAGGTGATACCGGACTGTCCCCCAGGTGGTTCTGGCATAGCCAGCAGTTGATATTGGCCTGTCCAGCAGGTGGTTCCCGCCAGTCGTGCACTGGCAGGTGGTTCTGGCGAGTCGAGCAGGTGGCTCCGGCGTGCTCGGCAGGTGGTTCCGGCATGTCTGGCAGGTGGTTCCGGTCTGTCCGGTAGGTGTTTCCGGTGTGTCCAGCACGTGCTTCCGCCACGTCTGAGAGGTGGTTCTGGCATGCGCGGCATGTGATTCCGGAGTGTCCGCCAGCTGGTTCTGGCGTACCCGGCAGGTGATTTTGTCGTGTCCGGCATGTGTCTCTGGCGAGTCGAGCAGGTGGCTCCGGCATGCTCGGCAGGTGCTTCCGGCGTCTCCGGCACGTGGTTCTGGTGTGTCTGAGAGCTGGTTCCGGCATGTCCGGCAGATGATTCTGGAGTGTCCGGCAAGTGGTTCTGGCATAGCCGGCAGTTGATTTTGGCATGTCCGGCAGGTGGTTCCAGCGAGTCGAGCAGGTATCTCCTGCGTGCTCGGCACGTGGTTTAGGCATGTCCGGACGGTGGTTCCAGTCGGTCAAGGACATGGTTCCAGCGTGTCCAGCACGTGGTTCTGGTAAGTCTGAAAAGTGGTTCCAGCATGCCCGGCAGGTGATTCCGGACTGTCTGCCACTTGGTTCTGGCATAGCGGGCAGTTGATTTTGGGGTGTCCAGCAGGTGGTTCTGGCGATTTGATCAGGTGGTTCCACCGTGCTTTGCAGGTGGTTCCGGCGTGTCCGCCAAGTAGTTTGGCATAGCCGGCAGGTGATTTTGGCGTGTCCGGCAGGTGGTTCCGGCAAGAGCAGGTAGTTCCGGCTTGCTCGGCAGGTGGTTCTGGCTGGTCCATCAGGTGGTTCCGATCTCTCAAGGAGGTGGTTCTGGAGTATCTGCCAAGCAGTTCTGGCACAGCCGGCAGGTTATTTTGGCATGTCTGGCAGGTGGTTCTGGCAAGTCCAGCAGGTGGCTTTGGCGTGCTCGGCAGGTGGTTTTGGTCTGTCCTGTAGGTGGTTTTGGCGTGTCCGGCAGGTGATTCCGGAGTGTCCACCAAGTGGTTCAGGCATGTCCAGCATGTGGTTCTGGTCATCCAGGAGGTGGTTCTGACGTGTTCGGCACGTGGTTCTGGCATGTCTGAGAGGTGGTTCCGGCATGCCCGGCAGGTGATTCCAGAGTGTCAGACAAGTGGTTCTGGTGCAAGCCGCAGGTGATTTTGGCGTGTGCGTTAGGGGGGTCCTGCAAGTCGAGCCGGTGGTTCCGGCGTGCTCGGCTCTTGGTTCAGGGGTGTCTGGCAGGTGGTTCCAGTCTGTCCAGGACATGGTTCCTGAGTGTCCGGCACGTGGTTCTGGTACGTCTGAGATGCGGTTCCGGCATGGCTGGCAGGTGATTTCGGACTGTCTGCCATGTTGTTCTGGCATAGCCAGCAGGTGATTACGGCGTGTCCGGCACATGGTTCCAGCGAGTCGAGCAAGTTATTCCGGCGTGCTCAGCATGTGCTTCTGGTGTTTTCGGGGCGTGGTTCCGGCGTGTCAGGAATGTGGTTGTGGCAAGTTTGAGAGGTGGTTCCTGCATGCCCGCAGGAGATTCCAGAGTGTCCACCAAGTGGTTCTGGTGGAGCCGGCAGGTCATTTTGGCGTGTCAGGTAGGTGGTTCCGGCGAGTGGAGCAGGTGGCTCTGGCGTGCTCGGCAGGTAGTTCCGGCATGTCTGGCTGGTGGTTCCGGTCTGTCCGGTAGGTGTTTCCGGCGTGTCCGGCAAGAGCTTCTGGCACGTCTGAGAGGTGGTTCTGGCATGCCGGGCAGGTGATTCCGGAGTGTCGGGTAAGTGGTTCTGGTGTAGCCGGCAGTTCATTTTGGCGTGTCCGGCCCGTGGTCCTGCGAGTCGAGCAGGTGGTTCCGGCGTGCTCGGCAGGTGGTCCAGCCGTGTCCGGCAGGTGGTTCCAGTCTGTCCAGGACATGGTTCCAGTGTGTCCGGCACGTGGTTCTGTCACGTCTCAGTGGTGGTTCCTGCATGCCCGGCAGGTGATTGTGGACTGTCCGGTAGGTGTTTCTGGCGTGTCCGGGACGTCTGAGAGGTGGTTCCGGCATGCACGGCAGGTGATTCTGGAGTGTCCGCCAGGTGGTTCTGGCGTACCCGGCAGGTGATTTTAGCGTGTCCGGGAGGTGTTTCTGGCGAGTTGAGCAGGTGGCTCTGGCATGCTCGGCAGATGCTTCCAGGGTCTCCGGAACGTGGTTCTGGTGTGTCTGAGAGCTGGTTCCGGCATGTCTGGCAGATGATTCCGGAGTGTCTGCCAAGTGGTTCTGTCATACCAGGCTGGTGATTGTGGCGTGTCAGGTCGGTGGTTCCGGGGAGTCGAGCAGATGGTTCCGGCGTGCTCGGCAGGTGGTTCAGGCGGGTCTGGCAGGTGGTTTCTTTATGTTCTGGGTGTGGTTCCGGCATCTCATGCACATTGTTCTGGCACGTCTGAGAGGTGGTTCCGGCCGGCCCGACAGGTGTTACCGCATTGTCCGCCAAGTGGTTCTGGCGTGGTTGGCAGGTGATTTTGGCATGACCGGCATGTGGTTCCAGCAAGCCCGGCAGGTGATTCCGAAGTATTCACCAACTGGTTGTGGCGTAGCCGGCAGGTGATTTTTGCGTGTCCGGCAGGTGGTTCTGGCGAGTTGAGCAGGTGGTTCCGGCGTGCTCAGCAGGTGCTTACGGTGTCATTGGCACGTGGTTCCGTCACGTCTGAGAGGTGGTTCTATCATGCCCGGCAGGTGATTCCAGAGAGTCCACCAAGTGGTTTTGGCGTAGCCGGCAGGTGATTTTGGCGTGTCCGGCAGGTGGTTCAGGCGAGTTGAGCCGGTGGTTCCGACGTGCTCGGCAGGTGCTTCCGGCGTCTCCGACACGTGTTTCTGGCACATCTGACAGGTAGTTCCAGCATGCCCGAAAGGTGATTCCGGTCTGTCTGGTAGGTGGTTCCGGCGTCTACGGCAGTGGTTCTGGTACGTCTCAGAGGTGGTTGCGCATGCCCAACAGGTGATTCCGGACTGTCCGCCACGTGGTTCTGGCACGTCTGAGAGTTGGTTCCAGCATACCCGGCAGGTCATCCCGGAGAGTCCTCCAAGTGGTTCTCGCGTAGCACGCAGGTGATTTTGGCGTGTCCGGCAGGTGGTTCCGTCGTGCTCGGCAGGTGGTTCCGGCGTGTCTGGCAGGTGGTTCCGTTCTGTCCGATAGGCCGTTCTGGCATGTCCCGCACGTGCTTCTGGCACGTCTCAGAGGTGGTTCTGGCATGCCAGGCAGGTGATTCCGGAGTGTCGCGTAAGTGGTTATGGTGTAGCCGGCAGTTCAGTTTCGCGTGTCCGGCGCTTGGGTCCTGCAAGTCGAGCAGGTGGTTCCGCCGTGCTCGGCAGGTGGTCCAGGCTTGTCCGGCAGGTGGTTCCAGTCTGTCCAGGACGTGGTTCCAGCTTGTCCAGCACGTGGTTCTGGTAAGTCTGAAAAGTGGTTCCAGCATTCCCGGCAGGTGATTCTGGAGTGTCCGCCAAGTGGTTCTGGCGTAGCTGGCTGGTGTTTCTGCCATGTCCAGCAGGTGGTTGCGGCAAGTCGAGCAGGTGGTTCGGGCATGTCCGTCAGGTGCTTCCGCTCTGTCTTGGAGTTGCTTCCGGCGTCTCCGGCATGTGGCTCTGGTACGTCTGAGAGGTGGTTCTGGCATGCCCGGCAGGTGATTCCGGACTGTCTGCCACTTGGTTCTGGCATAGCGGGCAGTTGATTTTGGGGTGTCCGGCAGGTGGTTCTGGCGATTCGCTCAGGTGGCTCCGCCGTGCTTGGCAGGTGGTTCCGGCGTGTCCGCCAAGTAGTTTGGCATAGCCGGCAGGTGATTTTGGCGTGTCCGGGAGGTGGTTCCGGCAAGAGCAGGTAGTTCCGGCTTGCTCGGCAGGTGGTTCTGGCTGGTCCATCAGGTGGTTCCGATCTCTCAAGGAGGTGGTTCCGGAGTATCTGTCAAGCAGTTCTGGCACAGCCGGCAGGTTATTTTGGCATGACTGGCAGGTGGTTCCGGCGAGTCAAGCAGGTGGCTTTGGCGTGCTCGGCAGGTGGTTTTGGTCTGTCCTGTAGGTGGTTTTGGCGTGTCCGGCAGGTGATTCCGGAGTGTCCACCAAGTGATTCAGGCATGTCCAGCATGTGGTTCTGGTCATCCAGGAGGTGGTTCTGACGTGTTCGGCACGTGGTTCTGGCATGTCTGAGAGGTGGTTCCGGCATGCCCGGCAGGTGATTCCAGAGTGTCAGACAAGTGGTTCTGGTGCAAGCCGCAGGTGATTTTGGCGTGTGCGTTAGGGGGGTCCTGCAAGTCAAGCTGGTGGTTCCGGCGTGCTCGGCTCTTGGTTCAGGGGTGTCTGGCAGGTGGTTCCAGTCTGTCCAGGACATGGTTCCTGAGTGTCCGGCACGTGGTTCTGGTACGTCTGAGATGCGGTTCCGGCATGGCTGGCAGGTGATTTCGGACTGTCTGCCATGTTGTTCTGGCATAGCCAGCAGGTTATTACGGCGTGTCCAGCACATGGTTCCAGCGAGTCGAGCAAGTTATTCCGGCGTGCTCAGCATGTGCTTCTGGTGTTTCCAGGGGGTGGTTCCGGCGTGTCAGGAATGTGGTTGTGGCATGTTTTAGAGGTGATTCCTGCATGCCCACAGGAGATTCCAGAGTGTCCACCAAGTGGTTCTGGTGGAGCCGGCAGGTGATTTTGGCATGTCCAGCAGGTGGGTCCTGCGTGTCGAGCAGGTGGTTCCTGTATGCTCGGCAAGTGGTTCCAGCATGTCTGGCAGATGCTACTGGTCTTTCCGGGAGCTGGTTCCGGCATGGCCGGCACATGGTTCTGGCACGTCTGTGAGGTGCTTCGGGCATGCCCGGCAGGTGATTCCTGGGTGTCCGCCAAGTGGTTCTGGCGTCACCGGCAGGTTGTTTTGGTGTGTCCGGCAGGTCTTTCTTGCTTTTTGGGCTCGTGGCTCTGGCTTGTAAGACATGTGCTTGTGGGTTTTCTGGCCCCCGTTCTTACATACTCCTCAGCTGGTTTCAGTGTTTCTGGCACCTGTTTGTGGCATATCCAACAGGTGTTTACAATGTGTCTGGCATGTCGTTGTGCTATGTTTGTAATCTGGTTCCGTCATGTCATTGTGTGCGGCTGGCATGTTGAAGAGATGGTTCTGCAGTGTCAGAATCGTTGTTCCACTGTGTGCGGCAGGTGGTTACAGGTGGTTCTGGCATGCAACGTGGGTGCTTCTGGTATGCCTGTTGGGTCATACTGGCAAGAATGTGTGGCTCTTTGAGAGTGTGCGGAGGGTGTTTTTGGCATGTCTCCCGGGGTTTTCAGGCACATAAGGGGCATGATTCCTTTTTATACGTCAGGTGACTTTGTTCTCAGCTTCCTAAAGAGATGGAAGGAAGATGGTCTGTGGCTTGTGGCCCCTTGAGGGGTGGAGCCAATGCATTGTGCATTCCAGGTCTAGAGCAATGGAGGGCATGGCTGAGAGCAAAAGGGTCTTTCTGACAGAGCTGCATACTGACACTCTCCACTAGTGCACAATGGTGGTTGGAAAAAGGCTTACAGTCTATCGCCTCCTGAGCAGGTGGATGCTAAATCATTTGGGACTCAGCCCAGTTGCTTCAGGGGAAGATGTAGTCATTTAGTCTGAGGAAGGTTGGCAAGGTAGAATTGCGGCAGAAGCAGAAGTCCTAAAGCGGCGAGTTAAGCGCTGGGATGAAATGGCGTTTGAGGTGACTTTGTATGAGAGTTTCCTCGTATGCTGTAACAGCACTGTGGAAAGCGAGTTCTTTCTCAGCTTCCTAAAGAGCTGGAGGCAAGACAGTTTATGGCTTGTCTCCCATTGAAGGAAAGAAGCAGTGCTTTGTGCCTTCCACCTGCAGAGCAATGGAGGGCACGGCGGAGAGCCAAGGGGGCTTTCTGCCGTGGGTGCTTTCTGATACCCTTCAGGGGTGGTGCCAATGCCTTGTGCCTCCTACCTCTAGAGGAATGGAGGGCACAACCGAGAGTAAAGGGCCTTTCTGACATTGGTGCTTTCTGACACTGCCCCAACAATTGCTCAAGGGCGGTTGGTTAAAAGCCTATTGTCCGCCTCCTCCTCAGCATGTGGAATCACAATCATCCAGGCCTCGTCCCCATTGCTCAAGGGGCAGATGGAGGCATTTCGTCTGAGCCGGGTGGGCAAGGTGGAAATGCGGCAGAAGCGGATGTTGCAGATTGGCGAGTTAAGGGCTGAAAAGACACGGCGTTCAGCTGCCTTTGTATGAGATGTTCCCAGGACGCTGTAATAGCACTGTGGAATGCGAGTGCTTTCCCACCTTCCTAAAGAGCTGGAAGCAGGACAGTTTATGGCTTGTCTCCAATTGAAGGATTGAGGCAGTGCTTTGTGCCTTCCACCTCTAGAGCAACGGAGGGCACGGCTGAGATCAAAGTTCCCTTTCTGACATAGGTGCAATCTGACACTCTCTGCACCAGTGCACAATGGCGGTTTGTAAAAAGCCTATTGTCTGCTATTGCTAAACATGTGGAGGCACACTCATCTGGGCCTCATCCCCGTTGCTGAAGTGGAAGATGTAGGCATTTCATCTGAGCCGGGTTGGCAAGGTGGAAATTTGGCAGAAGCAGAAGTTCTAAATCAGCGAGTTAAGCGCTGAAAAGAAACGGCATATCAGCTGCCTTTGTATGATATGTTGCCAGGACACAGAAAGAGCACTGTTGAAAGCGAGTTCTTTCTCAGCCTCCTAAAGAGATGGAAGGAACATGGTCTGTGGCTTGTCGCCCCTGGAGGGGTGGAGCCAGTGCCTTGTGCATTCCACGCCTAGATCAATGGAGGGCACTGCTGAGAGTAAAGGGGTCTTTCTGCCATTGGTGCTTTCTGACACTCTCTCAACCATTGCACTTGGTGGTTAGTTAAAAGCCTATTGTCTCTCTCCTCCTCAGCATGTGGAACCACAATCATCCGCGCCTCGTCCCCATTGCTCAAGGGGAAGATGTAGGCATTTCATCTGAGCCGGGTTGGCAAGGTGGAATTGTGGCAAAAGCACAAGTTCTAAAGTGGCGAGGTGGTCTGGCAAGAAAGGCCGTTTGACCGTCATTTCTATGACAGTTTCCCCGTAGAAATTTCCCAGGAGCCGAGCAGGTGTTTCTGGCATTCTCGGCAGGAGGTTCGGGCCTGTCCGGCAGGTGGCTTTGGTGAGTCGAGCAGGTGGCTGTGGCGTGTTCGGCGGGTGGTTGCAGCGTGTCTGGCAGGTGGTTCCATTCTGTCCGATAGGTCATTCCGGCATTTCAGGGACGTGCTTCTGGCACGTCTGAGAGGTGGTTCTGGCATGCCAGGCAGATGATTCTGGAGTGTCGGGTAAGTGGTTCTGGTGTAACCGGCAGTTTATTTTGGCGTGTCCGGCCCGTGGGTCCTGCGAGTCGAGCAGGTGGTTCCGGCGTGCTCGGCAGGTGGTCCAGGCGTTTCCGGCAGGTGATTCCAGTCTGTCCAGGACGTGGTTCCAGCGTTTCCGGCACATGGTTCTGTTGTGTCTGAGAGGTGGTTCCTGAATGCCTGGCAGGTGATTGCGGACTCTCCGCCAGGTGGTTTTCGCATAGCCAGCTGTTGATTTTGGGCTGTCCGGCAGGTGGTTCCGGCGAGTGGAGCAGGTGGCTCTGGCGTGCTCGGCAGGTGGTTCCGGCATGTCTGGCAGGTGGTTCCCGTCTGTCCGGTAGGTGTTTCCGGCGTGTCTTGCACGTGCTTCTGGCACGTCTGTGATTTGGTTCTGGCATGCCGGGCAGGTGATTCCGGAGTGTCAGGTAAGTGGTTCTGGTGTAGCCGGCAGTTCATTTTGGCGTGTCCGGCCCGTGGTCCTGCGAGTCGAGCAGGTGGTTCCGGCGTGCTCGGCAGGTTGTCCAGGTGTGTACGGCTGGTGGTTCCAGTCTGTCCAGGACATGGTTCCAGTGTGTCCAGCACGTGGTTCTGTTACGACTGAGAGGTGGTTCCTTCATGAACGGCAGGTGATTGTGGACTGTCCGGTAGGTGTTTACGGCGTGTCTGGCACGTGCTTCCGGCACGTCTGAGAGGTGGTTCCAGCATGCACGGCAGGTGATTCCGGAGTGTCGGCCAGGTGGTTCTGGCATACCCGGCAGGTGATTTTGGCGTGTCCGGCACGTGGTTCTGTTACGTCTGAGAGGTGGTTCCTGCATGCCCGACATGTGATTCCGGACTGTCCGCCAGGTGGTTCCCGCATAGCCAGCGTTTGATTTTGGCCTGTCCGGCAGGTGGTTCAGGCGAGTCGAGCAGGTGGTTCCGTCATGCTCGGCAGGTGCTTCCGGTGTCATTGGCATGTGTTTCTGGCATGTCTGAGAGGTGGTTCCGGCATGCCCGGCAGGTGATTCCGGAGTGTTCGCCAAGTGGTTCTGGCGTGGCCGGCAGGTGATTTTGCATGTCCGGCAGTGGTTCTGGCGGGTCGAGCCGGTGATTCCGGCGTGTCCGGCAGGTGGTTCCGGTCTGTCCGGGAGGTGGTTCCGGCGTGACCGGCACGTGGTTCCGGCACGCCTGAGAGGTGGTTCTATCATGCCCGGCAGGTGATTCCAGAGAGTCCACCAAGTGGTTTTGGCGTAGCCGGCACATGATTTTGGCATGTCCGGCAGGTGTTTCTGGTGAGTCGAGCAGGTGGTTCCGGCATGCTCGGCATGTGCTTCCGGAGTCTCCAGCACGTGATTCTGGTGTGTCTGACAGCTGGTTCCGGCATTTAAGGCAGATGATTCTGGAGTGTCCACCACGTGGTTCTGGCACGTCTGAGATGTGGTTCCAGCATGCCCGGCAGGTCATAACGGAGAGTCCTCCAAGTGGTTCTGGCGTAGCCCGCAGGTGATTTTGGTGTGTCTGGCAGGTGTTTCCGGCGTGCTCGGCAGGTGGTCCAGGCGTGTCCGGCAGGTGGTTCCAGTCTGTCCAGGACGTGGTTCCAGCGTGTCCGGCACGTGCTTCTGGCATGTCTGAGAGGTGGTTCCTGCAAGCCCGGCAGGTGATTCCGGACTCTCCGCCAGGTGGTTCCCGCATAGCCAGCTGTTGATTTTGGCCTGTCCGGCAGGTGCTTCCGGCGAGTCGAGCAGGTGGCTCCGGTGTGCTCGGCAGGTGGTTCCAGCATGTCTGGCAGGTGGTTCCGGTCTGTCTGGGAGGTGTTTCCGGAGTGGCTGGCATGTGCTTCCAGGACGTCTGAGAGGTGGTTCCGGAATGCGCGGCGGGTGATTCCGGAGTGTCCGCCAGGTGGTTCTGGCGTACCCGGCAGGTGATTTTGGCGTGTCCGGGAGGTGTTTCTGGCGAGTGGAACAGGTGTGTCTGGCATGTCTGGCAGGTGGTTCCGATCTGTCGGGGAGGTGCTTCTGGCGTCTCCGGCACGTGTTTCTGGCACATCTGACATGTGGTTCCGGAATGCCCCAAAGGTGATTCCGGTCTGTAAGGTAGGTGGTTACGGCGTGTGTGGCACGTGGTTCTGGTACGACTCAGAGGTGGTTGCGCATGCCCAACAGGTGATTCCGCACTGTCCGCCCGTGGTCCTGGCACGTCTGAGAGGTGGTTCCAGCATGCCCGGCAGGTCATCCCGGAGAGTCCTCCAAGTGGTTCTGGCATAGCCCGCAGGTGATTTTGGCGTGTCCGGCAGGTGGTTCCGTCGTGCTCGGCAGGTGGTTCAGGCGTTTCAAGCAGGTGGTTCCAGTCTGTCCAGTACGTGTTTCCAGCTTGTCCGACACGTGGTTCTGGTACGTCTGAGAGGTGGTTCCGCAATGGCTGGCAGGTGATTCCGGACTGTCAAACAGGTGGTTCTGGCATAGACAGCAGTTGATATTGGCCTGTCCGGCAGGTGGTTCCAGCGAGTCGAGCAGGTGGCTGTGGCGTGTTCGGCAGGTGGTTCTGGCGTGTCTGGCAGGTGGTTCCGTTCTGTCCGATAGGCCGTTCCAGCATGTGCGGCACGTGCTTCTGGCACGTCTGAGAGGTGGTGCTGGCATGCCAGGCAGGTGATTCCGGAGTGTCGGGTAAGTGGTTCTGGTGTAGCCGGCAGTTCATTTTGGCGTGTCCAGTGCGTGGGTCCTGCGAGTCGAGCAGTTGGTTCGGGCGTGCTCGGCAGGTGGTCCAGTCTTGTCCGGCAGGTGGTTCCAGTCTGTCCAGGACGTGGTTCCAGCGTGTCCGGCACGTGGTTCTGATACGTCTGACAGGTGGTTCCTGCATGCCCGGCAGGAGATTCCTGTCTGTCCGCCAGGTGGTTCCCGCATAGCCAGCTGTTGATTTTGGCCTGTCCGGCAGGTGGTTCCGGCAAGTGGAGCAGGTGGCTCCGGCGTGCTCGGCAGGTGGTTCCGGCATGTCCAGCAGGTGGCTCCGGACTGTCCGGGAGGTGTTTCTGGCGTGCCCGGCATGTGCTTCCAGCACGTCTGAGAGCTGGTTCTGGCGTGGCCGGCAGGTGATTTTGCATGTCCGGCAGTGGTTCTGGCGGGTCGAGCCGGTGATTCCGGCGTGTCCGGCAGGTGGTTCCGGTCTGTCCGGGAGGTGGTTCCGGCGTGACCGGCACGTGGTTCCGGCACGCCTGAGAGGTGGTTCTATCATGCCCGGCAGGTGATTCCAGAGAGTCCACCAAGTGGTTTTGGCGTAGCCGGCACATGATTTTGGCATGTCCGGCAGGTGTTTCTGGTGAGTCGAGCAGGTGGTTCCGGCATGCTCGGCATGTGCTTCCGGAGTCTCCAGCACGTGATTCTGGTGTGTCTGACAGCTGGTTCCGGCATTTAAGGCAGATGATTCTGGAGTGTCCACCACGTGGTTCTGGCACGTCTGAGATGTGGTTCCAGCATGCCCGGCAGGTCATAACGGAGAGTCCTCCAAGTGGTTCTGGCGTAGCCCGCAGGTGATTTTGGTGTGTCTGGCAGGTGTTTCCGGCGTGCTCGGCAGGTGGTCCAGGCGTGTCCGGCAGGTGGTTCCAGTCTGTCCAGGACGTGGTTCCAGCGTGTCCGGCACGTGCTTCTGGCATGTCTGAGAGGTGGTTCCTGCAAGCCCGGCAGGTGATTCCGGACTCTCCGCCAGGTGGTTCCCGCATAGCCAGCTGTTGATTTTGGCCTGTCCGGCAGGTGCTTCCGGCGAGTCGAGCAGGTGGCTCCGGTGTGCTCGGCAGGTGGTTCCAGCATGTCTGGCAGGTGGTTCCGGTCTGTCTGGGAGGTGTTTCCGGAGTGGCTGGCATGTGCTTCCAGGACGTCTGAGAGGTGGTTCCGGAATGCGCGGCGGGTGATTCCGGAGTGTCCGCCAGGTGGTTCTGGCGTACCCGGCAGGTGATTTTGGCGTGTCCGGGAGGTGTTTCTGGCGAGTGGAACAGGTGTGTCTGGCATGTCTGGCAGGTGGTTCCGATCTGTCGGGGAGGTGCTTCTGGCGTCTCCGGCACGTGTTTCTGGCACATCTGACATGTGGTTCCGGAATGCCCCAAAGGTGATTCCGGTCTGTAAGGTAGGTGGTTACGGCGTGTGTGGCACGTGGTTCTGGTACGACTCAGAGGTGGTTGCGCATGCCCAACAGGTGATTCCGCACTGTCCGCCCGTGGTCCTGGCACGTCTGAGAGGTGGTTCCAGCATGCCCGGCAGGTCATCCCGGAGAGTCCTCCAAGTGGTTCTGGCATAGCCCGCAGGTGATTTTGGCGTGTCCGGCAGGTGGTTCCGTCGTGCTCGGCAGGTGGTTCAGGCGTTTCAAGCAGGTGGTTCCAGTCTGTCCAGTACGTGTTTCCAGCTTGTCCGACACGTGGTTCTGGTACGTCTGAGAGGTGGTTCCGCAATGGCTGGCAGGTGATTCCGGACTGTCAAACAGGTGGTTCTGGCATAGACAGCAGTTGATATTGGCCTGTCCGGCAGGTGGTTCCAGCGAGTCGAGCAGGTGGCTGTGGCGTGTTCGGCAGGTGGTTCTGGCGTGTCTGGCAGGTGGTTCCGTTCTGTCCGATAGGCCGTTCCAGCATGTGCGGCACGTGCTTCTGGCACGTCTGAGAGGTGGTGCTGGCATGCCAGGCAGGTGATTCCGGAGTGTCGGGTAAGTGGTTCTGGTGTAGCCGGCAGTTCATTTTGGCGTGTCCAGTGCGTGGGTCCTGCGAGTCGAGCAGTTGGTTCGGGCGTGCTCGGCAGGTGGTCCAGTCTTGTCCGGCAGGTGGTTCCAGTCTGTCCAGGACGTGGTTCCAGCGTGTCCGGCACGTGGTTCTGATACGTCTGACAGGTGGTTCCTGCATGCCCGGCAGGAGATTCCTGTCTGTCCGCCAGGTGGTTCCCGCATAGCCAGCTGTTGATTTTGGCCTGTCCGGCAGGTGGTTCCGGCAAGTGGAGCAGGTGGCTCCGGCGTGCTCGGCAGGTGGTTCCGGCATGTCCAGCAGGTGGCTCCGGACTGTCCGGGAGGTGTTTCTGGCGTGCCCGGCATGTGCTTCCAGCACGTCTGAGAGCTGGTTCTGGCGTGGCCGGCAGGTGATTTTGCATGTCCGGCAGTGGTTCTGGCGGGTCGAGCCGGTGATTCCGGCGTGTCCGGCAGGTGGTTCCGGTCTGTCCGGGAGGTGGTTCCGGCGTGACCGGCACGTGGTTCCGGCACGCCTGAGAGGTGGTTCTATCATGCCCGGCAGGTGATTCCAGAGAGTCCACCAAGTGGTTTTGGCGTAGCCGGCACATGATTTTGGCATGTCCGGCAGGTGTTTCTGGTGAGTCGAGCAGGTGGTTCCGGCATGCTCGGCATGTGCTTCCGGAGTCTCCAGCACGTGATTCTGGTGTGTCTGACAGCTGGTTCCGGCATTTAAGGCAGATGATTCTGGAGTGTCCACCACGTGGTTCTGGCACGTCTGAGATGTGGTTCCAGCATGCCCGGCAGGTCATAACGGAGAGTCCTCCAAGTGGTTCTGGCGTAGCCCGCAGGTGATTTTGGTGTGTCTGGCAGGTGTTTCCGGCGTGCTCGGCAGGTGGTCCAGGCGTGTCCGGCAGGTGGTTCCAGTCTGTCCAGGACGTGGTTCCAGCGTGTCCGGCACGTGCTTCTGGCATGTCTGAGAGGTGGTTCCTGCAAGCCCGGCAGGTGATTCCGGACTCTCCGCCAGGTGGTTCCCGCATAGCCAGCTGTTGATTTTGGCCTGTCCGGCAGGTGCTTCCGGCGAGTCGAGCAGGTGGCTCCGGTGTGCTCGGCAGGTGGTTCCAGCATGTCTGGCAGGTGGTTCCGGTCTGTCTGGGAGGTGTTTCCGGAGTGGCTGGCATGTGCTTCCAGGACGTCTGAGAGGTGGTTCCGGAATGCGCGGCGGGTGATTCCGGAGTGTCCGCCAGGTGGTTCTGGCGTACCCGGCAGGTGATTTTGGCGTGTCCGGGAGGTGTTTCTGGCGAGTGGAACAGGTGTGTCTGGCATGTCTGGCAGGTGGTTCCGATCTGTCGGGGAGGTGCTTCTGGCGTCTCCGGCACGTGTTTCTGGCACATCTGACATGTGGTTCCGGAATGCCCCAAAGGTGATTCCGGTCTGTAAGGTAGGTGGTTACGGCGTGTGTGGCACGTGGTTCTGGTACGACTCAGAGGTGGTTGCGCATGCCCAACAGGTGATTCCGCACTGTCCGCCCGTGGTCCTGGCACGTCTGAGAGGTGGTTCCAGCATGCCCGGCAGGTCATCCCGGAGAGTCCTCCAAGTGGTTCTGGCATAGCCCGCAGGTGATTTTGGCGTGTCCGGCAGGTGGTTCCGTCGTGCTCGGCAGGTGGTTCAGGCGTTTCAAGCAGGTGGTTCCAGTCTGTCCAGTACGTGTTTCCAGCTTGTCCGACACGTGGTTCTGGTACGTCTGAGAGGTGGTTCCGCAATGGCTGGCAGGTGATTCCGGACTGTCAAACAGGTGGTTCTGGCATAGACAGCAGTTGATATTGGCCTGTCCGGCAGGTGGTTCCAGCGAGTCGAGCAGGTGGCTGTGGCGTGTTCGGCAGGTGGTTCTGGCGTGTCTGGCAGGTGGTTCCGTTCTGTCCGATAGGCCGTTCCAGCATGTGCGGCACGTGCTTCTGGCACGTCTGAGAGGTGGTGCTGGCATGCCAGGCAGGTGATTCCGGAGTGTCGGGTAAGTGGTTCTGGTGTAGCCGGCAGTTCATTTTGGCGTGTCCAGTGCGTGGGTCCTGCGAGTCGAGCAGTTGGTTCGGGCGTGCTCGGCAGGTGGTCCAGTCTTGTCCGGCAGGTGGTTCCAGTCTGTCCAGGACGTGGTTCCAGCGTGTCCGGCACGTGGTTCTGATACGTCTGACAGGTGGTTCCTGCATGCCCGGCAGGAGATTCCTGTCTGTCCGCCAGGTGGTTCCCGCATAGCCAGCTGTTGATTTTGGCCTGTCCGGCAGGTGGTTCCGGCAAGTGGAGCAGGTGGCTCCGGCGTGCTCGGCAGGTGGTTCCGGCATGTCCAGCAGGTGGCTCCGGACTGTCCGGGAGGTGTTTCTGGCGTGCCCGGCATGTGCTTCCAGCACGTCTGAGAGCTGGTTCTGGCGTGGCCGGCAGGTGATTTTGCATGTCCGGCAGTGGTTCTGGCGGGTCGAGCCGGTGATTCCGGCGTGTCCGGCAGGTGGTTCCGGTCTGTCCGGGAGGTGGTTCCGGCGTGACCGGCACGTGGTTCCGGCACGCCTGAGAGGTGGTTCTATCATGCCCGGCAGGTGATTCCAGAGAGTCCACCAAGTGGTTTTGGCGTAGCCGGCACATGATTTTGGCATGTCCGGCAGGTGTTTCTGGTGAGTCGAGCAGGTGGTTCCGGCATGCTCGGCATGTGCTTCCGGAGTCTCCAGCACGTGATTCTGGTGTGTCTGACAGCTGGTTCCGGCATTTAAGGCAGATGATTCTGGAGTGTCCACCACGTGGTTCTGGCACGTCTGAGATGTGGTTCCAGCATGCCCGGCAGGTCATAACGGAGAGTCCTCCAAGTGGTTCTGGCGTAGCCCGCAGGTGATTTTGGTGTGTCTGGCAGGTGTTTCCGGCGTGCTCGGCAGGTGGTCCAGGCGTGTCCGGCAGGTGGTTCCAGTCTGTCCAGGACGTGGTTCCAGCGTGTCCGGCACGTGCTTCTGGCATGTCTGAGAGGTGGTTCCTGCAAGCCCGGCAGGTGATTCCGGACTCTCCGCCAGGTGGTTCCCGCATAGCCAGCTGTTGATTTTGGCCTGTCCGGCAGGTGCTTCCGGCGAGTCGAGCAGGTGGCTCCGGTGTGCTCGGCAGGTGGTTCCAGCATGTCTGGCAGGTGGTTCCGGTCTGTCTGGGAGGTGTTTCCGGAGTGGCTGGCATGTGCTTCCAGGACGTCTGAGAGGTGGTTCCGGAATGCGCGGCGGGTGATTCCGGAGTGTCCGCCAGGTGGTTCTGGCGTACCCGGCAGGTGATTTTGGCGTGTCCGGGAGGTGTTTCTGGCGAGTGGAACAGGTGTGTCTGGCATGTCTGGCAGGTGGTTCCGATCTGTCGGGGAGGTGCTTCTGGCGTCTCCGGCACGTGTTTCTGGCACATCTGACATGTGGTTCCGGAATGCCCCAAAGGTGATTCCGGTCTGTAAGGTAGGTGGTTACGGCGTGTGTGGCACGTGGTTCTGGTACGACTCAGAGGTGGTTGCGCATGCCCAACAGGTGATTCCGCACTGTCCGCCCGTGGTCCTGGCACGTCTGAGAGGTGGTTCCAGCATGCCCGGCAGGTCATCCCGGAGAGTCCTCCAAGTGGTTCTGGCATAGCCCGCAGGTGATTTTGGCGTGTCCGGCAGGTGGTTCCGTCGTGCTCGGCAGGTGGTTCAGGCGTTTCAAGCAGGTGGTTCCAGTCTGTCCAGTACGTGTTTCCAGCTTGTCCGACACGTGGTTCTGGTACGTCTGAGAGGTGGTTCCGCAATGGCTGGCAGGTGATTCCGGACTGTCAAACAGGTGGTTCTGGCATAGACAGCAGTTGATATTGGCCTGTCCGGCAGGTGGTTCCAGCGAGTCGAGCAGGTGGCTGTGGCGTGTTCGGCAGGTGGTTCTGGCGTGTCTGGCAGGTGGTTCCGTTCTGTCCGATAGGCCGTTCCAGCATGTGCGGCACGTGCTTCTGGCACGTCTGAGAGGTGGTGCTGGCATGCCAGGCAGGTGATTCCGGAGTGTCGGGTAAGTGGTTCTGGTGTAGCCGGCAGTTCATTTTGGCGTGTCCAGTGCGTGGGTCCTGCGAGTCGAGCAGTTGGTTCGGGCGTGCTCGGCAGGTGGTCCAGTCTTGTCCGGCAGGTGGTTCCAGTCTGTCCAGGACGTGGTTCCAGCGTGTCCGGCACGTGGTTCTGATACGTCTGACAGGTGGTTCCTGCATGCCCGGCAGGAGATTCCTGTCTGTCCGCCAGGTGGTTCCCGCATAGCCAGCTGTTGATTTTGAACCTGTCCGGCAGGTGGTTCCGGCAAGTGGAGCAGGTGGCTCCGGCGTGCTCGGCAGGTGGTTCCGGCATGTCCAGCAGGTGGCTCCGGACTGTCCGGGAGGTGTTTCTGGCGTGCCCGGCATGTGCTTCCAGCACGTCTGAGAGCTGGTTCTGGCGTGGCCGGCAGGTGATTTTGCATGTCCGGCAGTGGTTCTGGCGGGTCGAGCCGGTGATTCCGGCGTGTCCGGCAGGTGGTTCCGGTCTGTCCGGGAGGTGGTTCCGGCGTGACCGGCACGTGGTTCCGGCACGCCTGAGAGGTGGTTCTATCATGCCCGGCAGGTGATTCCAGAGAGTCCACCAAGTGGTTTTGGCGTAGCCGGCACATGATTTTGGCATGTCCGGCAGGTGTTTCTGGTGAGTCGAGCAGGTGGTTCCGGCATGCTCGGCATGTGCTTCCGGAGTCTCCAGCACGTGATTCTGGTGTGTCTGACAGCTGGTTCCGGCATTTAAGGCAGATGATTCTGGAGTGTCCACCACGTGGTTCTGGCACGTCTGAGATGTGGTTCCAGCATGCCCGGCAGGTCATAACGGAGAGTCCTCCAAGTGGTTCTGGCGTAGCCCGCAGGTGATTTTGGTGTGTCTGGCAGGTGTTTCCGGCGTGCTCGGCAGGTGGTCCAGGCGTGTCCGGCAGGTGGTTCCAGTCTGTCCAGGACGTGGTTCCAGCGTGTCCGGCACGTGCTTCTGGCATGTCTGAGAGGTGGTTCCTGCAAGCCCGGCAGGTGATTCCGGACTCTCCGCCAGGTGGTTCCCGCATAGCCAGCTGTTGATTTTGGCCTGTCCGGCAGGTGCTTCCGGCGAGTCGAGCAGGTGGCTCCGGTGTGCTCGGCAGGTGGTTCCAGCATGTCTGGCAGGTGGTTCCGGTCTGTCTGGGAGGTGTTTCCGGAGTGGCTGGCATGTGCTTCCAGGACGTCTGAGAGGTGGTTCCGGAATGCGCGGCGGGTGATTCCGGAGTGTCCGCCAGGTGGTTCTGGCGTACCCGGCAGGTGATTTTGGCGTGTCCGGGAGGTGTTTCTGGCGAGTGGAACAGGTGTGTCTGGCATGTCTGGCAGGTGGTTCCGATCTGTCGGGGAGGTGCTTCTGGCGTCTCCGGCACGTGTTTCTGGCACATCTGACATGTGGTTCCGGAATGCCCCAAAGGTGATTCCGGTCTGTAAGGTAGGTGGTTACGGCGTGTGTGGCACGTGGTTCTGGTACGACTCAGAGGTGGTTGCGCATGCCCAACAGGTGATTCCGCACTGTCCGCCCGTGGTCCTGGCACGTCTGAGAGGTGGTTCCAGCATGCCCGGCAGGTCATCCCGGAGAGTCCTCCAAGTGGTTCTGGCATAGCCCGCAGGTGATTTTGGCGTGTCCGGCAGGTGGTTCCGTCGTGCTCGGCAGGTGGTTCAGGCGTTTCAAGCAGGTGGTTCCAGTCTGTCCAGTACGTGTTTCCAGCTTGTCCGACACGTGGTTCTGGTACGTCTGAGAGGTGGTTCCGCAATGGCTGGCAGGTGATTCCGGACTGTCAAACAGGTGGTTCTGGCATAGACAGCAGTTGATATTGGCCTGTCCGGCAGGTGGTTCCAGCGAGTCGAGCAGGTGGCTGTGGCGTGTTCGGCAGGTGGTTCTGGCGTGTCTGGCAGGTGGTTCCGTTCTGTCCGATAGGCCGTTCCAGCATGTGCGGCACGTGCTTCTGGCACGTCTGAGAGGTGGTGCTGGCATGCCAGGCAGGTGATTCCGGAGTGTCGGGTAAGTGGTTCTGGTGTAGCCGGCAGTTCATTTTGGCGTGTCCAGTGCGTGGGTCCTGCGAGTCGAGCAGTTGGTTCGGGCGTGCTCGGCAGGTGGTCCAGTCTTGTCCGGCAGGTGGTTCCAGTCTGTCCAGGACGTGGTTCCAGCGTGTCCGGCACGTGGTTCTGATACGTCTGACAGGTGGTTCCTGCATGCCCGGCAGGAGATTCCTGTCTGTCCGCCAGGTGGTTCCCGCATAGCCAGCTGTTGATTTTGGCCTGTCCGGCAGGTGGTTCCGGCAAGTGGAGCAGGTGGCTCCGGCGTGCTCGGCAGGTGGTTCCGGCATGTCCAGCAGGTGGCTCCGGACTGTCCGGGAGGTGTTTCTGGCGTGCCCGGCATGTGCTTCCAGCACGTCTGAGAGCTGGTTCTGGCGTGGCCGGCAGGTGATTTTGCATGTCCGGCAGTGGTTCTGGCGGGTCGAGCCGGTGATTCCGGCGTGTCCGGCAGGTGGTTCCGGTCTGTCCGGGAGGTGGTTCCGGCGTGACCGGCACGTGGTTCCGGCACGCCTGAGAGGTGGTTCTATCATGCCCGGCAGGTGATTCCAGAGAGTCCACCAAGTGGTTTTGGCGTAGCCGGCACATGATTTTGGCATGTCCGGCAGGTGTTTCTGGTGAGTCGAGCAGGTGGTTCCGGCATGCTCGGCATGTGCTTCCGGAGTCTCCAGCACGTGATTCTGGTGTGTCTGACAGCTGGTTCCGGCATTTAAGGCAGATGATTCTGGAGTGTCCACCACGTGGTTCTGGCACGTCTGAGATGTGGTTCCAGCATGCCCGGCAGGTCATAACGGAGAGTCCTCCAAGTGGTTCTGGCGTAGCCCGCAGGTGATTTTGGTGTGTCTGGCAGGTGTTTCCGGCGTGCTCGGCAGGTGGTCCAGGCGTGTCCGGCAGGTGGTTCCAGTCTGTCCAGGACGTGGTTCCAGCGTGTCCGGCACGTGCTTCTGGCATGTCTGAGAGGTGGTTCCTGCAAGCCCGGCAGGTGATTCCGGACTCTCCGCCAGGTGGTTCCCGCATAGCCAGCTGTTGATTTTGGCCTGTCCGGCAGGTGCTTCCGGCGAGTCGAGCAGGTGGCTCCGGTGTGCTCGGCAGGTGGTTCCAGCATGTCTGGCAGGTGGTTCCGGTCTGTCTGGGAGGTGTTTCCGGAGTGGCTGGCATGTGCTTCCAGGACGTCTGAGAGGTGGTTCCGGAATGCGCGGCGGGTGATTCCGGAGTGTCCGCCAGGTGGTTCTGGCGTACCCGGCAGGTGATTTTGGCGTGTCCGGGAGGTGTTTCTGGCGAGTGGAACAGGTGTGTCTGGCATGTCTGGCAGGTGGTTCCGATCTGTCGGGGAGGTGCTTCTGGCGTCTCCGGCACGTGTTTCTGGCACATCTGACATGTGGTTCCGGAATGCCCCAAAGGTGATTCCGGTCTGTAAGGTAGGTGGTTACGGCGTGTGTGGCACGTGGTTCTGGTACGACTCAGAGGTGGTTGCGCATGCCCAACAGGTGATTCCGCACTGTCCGCCCGTGGTCCTGGCACGTCTGAGAGGTGGTTCCAGCATGCCCGGCAGGTCATCCCGGAGAGTCCTCCAAGTGGTTCTGGCATAGCCCGCAGGTGATTTTGGCGTGTCCGGCAGGTGGTTCCGTCGTGCTCGGCAGGTGGTTCAGGCGTTTCAAGCAGGTGGTTCCAGTCTGTCCAGTACGTGTTTCCAGCTTGTCCGACACGTGGTTCTGGTACGTCTGAGAGGTGGTTCCGCAATGGCTGGCAGGTGATTCCGGACTGTCAAACAGGTGGTTCTGGCATAGACAGCAGTTGATATTGGCCTGTCCGGCAGGTGGTTCCAGCGAGTCGAGCAGGTGGCTGTGGCGTGTTCGGCAGGTGGTTCTGGCGTGTCTGGCAGGTGGTTCCGTTCTGTCCGATAGGCCGTTCCAGCATGTGCGGCACGTGCTTCTGGCACGTCTGAGAGGTGGTGCTGGCATGCCAGGCAGGTGATTCCGGAGTGTCGGGTAAGTGGTTCTGGTGTAGCCGGCAGTTCATTTTGGCGTGTCCAGTGCGTGGGTCCTGCGAGTCGAGCAGTTGGTTCGGGCGTGCTCGGCAGGTGGTCCAGTCTTGTCCGGCAGGTGGTTCCAGTCTGTCCAGGACGTGGTTCCAGCGTGTCCGGCACGTGGTTCTGATACGTCTGACAGGTGGTTCCTGCATGCCCGGCAGGAGATTCCTGTCTGTCCGCCAGGTGGTTCCCGCATAGCCAGCTGTTGATTTTGGCCTGTCCGGCAGGTGGTTCCGGCAAGTGGAGCAGGTGGCTCCGGCGTGCTCGGCAGGTGGTTCCGGCATGTCCAGCAGGTGGCTCCGGACTGTCCGGGAGGTGTTTCTGGCGTGCCCGGCATGTGCTTCCAGCACGTCTGAGAGCTGGTTCTGGCGTGGCCGGCAGGTGATTTTGCATGTCCGGCAGTGGTTCTGGCGGGTCGAGCCGGTGATTCCGGCGTGTCCGGCAGGTGGTTCCGGTCTGTCCGGGAGGTGGTTCCGGCGTGACCGGCACGTGGTTCCGGCACGCCTGAGAGGTGGTTCTATCATGCCCGGCAGGTGATTCCAGAGAGTCCACCAAGTGGTTTTGGCGTAGCCGGCACATGATTTTGGCATGTCCGGCAGGTGTTTCTGGTGAGTCGAGCAGGTGGTTCCGGCATGCTCGGCATGTGCTTCCGGAGTCTCCAGCACGTGATTCTGGTGTGTCTGACAGCTGGTTCCGGCATTTAAGGCAGATGATTCTGGAGTGTCCACCACGTGGTTCTGGCACGTCTGAGATGTGGTTCCAGCATGCCCGGCAGGTCATAACGGAGAGTCCTCCAAGTGGTTCTGGCGTAGCCCGCAGGTGATTTTGGTGTGTCTGGCAGGTGTTTCCGGCGTGCTCGGCAGGTGGTCCAGGCGTGTCCGGCAGGTGGTTCCAGTCTGTCCAGGACGTGGTTCCAGCGTGTCCGGCACGTGCTTCTGGCATGTCTGAGAGGTGGTTCCTGCAAGCCCGGCAGGTGATTCCGGACTCTCCGCCAGGTGGTTCCCGCATAGCCAGCTGTTGATTTTGGCCTGTCCGGCAGGTGCTTCCGGCGAGTCGAGCAGGTGGCTCCGGTGTGCTCGGCAGGTGGTTCCAGCATGTCTGGCAGGTGGTTCCGGTCTGTCTGGGAGGTGTTTCCGGAGTGGCTGGCATGTGCTTCCAGGACGTCTGAGAGGTGGTTCCGGAATGCGCGGCGGGTGATTCCGGAGTGTCCGCCAGGTGGTTCTGGCGTACCCGGCAGGTGATTTTGGCGTGTCCGGGAGGTGTTTCTGGCGAGTGGAACAGGTGTGTCTGGCATGTCTGGCAGGTGGTTCCGATCTGTCGGGGAGGTGCTTCTGGCGTCTCCGGCACGTGTTTCTGGCACATCTGACATGTGGTTCCGGAATGCCCCAAAGGTGATTCCGGTCTGTAAGGTAGGTGGTTACGGCGTGTGTGGCACGTGGTTCTGGTACGACTCAGAGGTGGTTGCGCATGCCCAACAGGTGATTCCGCACTGTCCGCCCGTGGTCCTGGCACGTCTGAGAGGTGGTTCCAGCATGCCCGGCAGGTCATCCCGGAGAGTCCTCCAAGTGGTTCTGGCATAGCCCGCAGGTGATTTTGGCGTGTCCGGCAGGTGGTTCCGTCGTGCTCGGCAGGTGGTTCAGGCGTTTCAAGCAGGTGGTTCCAGTCTGTCCAGTACGTGTTTCCAGCTTGTCCGACACGTGGTTCTGGTACGTCTGAGAGGTGGTTCCGCAATGGCTGGCAGGTGATTCCGGACTGTCAAACAGGTGGTTCTGGCATAGACAGCAGTTGATATTGGCCTGTCCGGCAGGTGGTTCCAGCGAGTCGAGCAGGTGGCTGTGGCGTGTTCGGCAGGTGGTTCTGGCGTGTCTGGCAGGTGGTTCCGTTCTGTCCGATAGGCCGTTCCAGCATGTGCGGCACGTGCTTCTGGCACGTCTGAGAGGTGGTGCTGGCATGCCAGGCAGGTGATTCCGGAGTGTCGGGTAAGTGGTTCTGGTGTAGCCGGCAGTTCATTTTGGCGTGTCCAGTGCGTGGGTCCTGCGAGTCGAGCAGTTGGTTCGGGCGTGCTCGGCAGGTGGTCCAGTCTTGTCCGGCAGGTGGTTCCAGTCTGTCCAGGACGTGGTTCCAGCGTGTCCGGCACGTGGTTCTGATACGTCTGACAGGTGGTTCCTGCATGCCCGGCAGGAGATTCCTGTCTGTCCGCCAGGTGGTTCCCGCATAGCCAGCTGTTGATTTTGAACCTGTCCGGCAGGTGGTTCCGGCAAGTGGAGCAGGTGGCTCCGGCGTGCTCGGCAGGTGGTTCCGGCATGTCCAGCAGGTGGCTCCGGACTGTCCGGGAGGTGTTTCTGGCGTGCCCGGCATGTGCTTCCAGCACGTCTGAGAGCTGGTTCTGGCGTGGCCGGCAGGTGATTTTGCATGTCCGGCAGTGGTTCTGGCGGGTCGAGCCGGTGATTCCGGCGTGTCCGGCAGGTGGTTCCGGTCTGTCCGGGAGGTGGTTCCGGCGTGACCGGCACGTGGTTCCGGCACGCCTGAGAGGTGGTTCTATCATGCCCGGCAGGTGATTCCAGAGAGTCCACCAAGTGGTTTTGGCGTAGCCGGCACATGATTTTGGCATGTCCGGCAGGTGTTTCTGGTGAGTCGAGCAGGTGGTTCCGGCATGCTCGGCATGTGCTTCCGGAGTCTCCAGCACGTGATTCTGGTGTGTCTGACAGCTGGTTCCGGCATTTAAGGCAGATGATTCTGGAGTGTCCACCACGTGGTTCTGGCACGTCTGAGATGTGGTTCCAGCATGCCCGGCAGGTCATAACGGAGAGTCCTCCAAGTGGTTCTGGCGTAGCCCGCAGGTGATTTTGGTGTGTCTGGCAGGTGTTTCCGGCGTGCTCGGCAGGTGGTCCAGGCGTGTCCGGCAGGTGGTTCCAGTCTGTCCAGGACGTGGTTCCAGCGTGTCCGGCACGTGCTTCTGGCATGTCTGAGAGGTGGTTCCTGCAAGCCCGGCAGGTGATTCCGGACTCTCCGCCAGGTGGTTCCCGCATAGCCAGCTGTTGATTTTGGCCTGTCCGGCAGGTGCTTCCGGCGAGTCGAGCAGGTGGCTCCGGTGTGCTCGGCAGGTGGTTCCAGCATGTCTGGCAGGTGGTTCCGGTCTGTCTGGGAGGTGTTTCCGGAGTGGCTGGCATGTGCTTCCAGGACGTCTGAGAGGTGGTTCCGGAATGCGCGGCGGGTGATTCCGGAGTGTCCGCCAGGTGGTTCTGGCGTACCCGGCAGGTGATTTTGGCGTGTCCGGGAGGTGTTTCTGGCGAGTGGAACAGGTGTGTCTGGCATGTCTGGCAGGTGGTTCCGATCTGTCGGGGAGGTGCTTCTGGCGTCTCCGGCACGTGTTTCTGGCACATCTGACATGTGGTTCCGGAATGCCCCAAAGGTGATTCCGGTCTGTAAGGTAGGTGGTTACGGCGTGTGTGGCACGTGGTTCTGGTACGACTCAGAGGTGGTTGCGCATGCCCAACAGGTGATTCCGCACTGTCCGCCCGTGGTCCTGGCACGTCTGAGAGGTGGTTCCAGCATGCCCGGCAGGTCATCCCGGAGAGTCCTCCAAGTGGTTCTGGCATAGCCCGCAGGTGATTTTGGCGTGTCCGGCAGGTGGTTCCGTCGTGCTCGGCAGGTGGTTCAGGCGTTTCAAGCAGGTGGTTCCAGTCTGTCCAGTACGTGTTTCCAGCTTGTCCGACACGTGGTTCTGGTACGTCTGAGAGGTGGTTCCGCAATGGCTGGCAGGTGATTCCGGACTGTCAAACAGGTGGTTCTGGCATAGACAGCAGTTGATATTGGCCTGTCCGGCAGGTGGTTCCAGCGAGTCGAGCAGGTGGCTGTGGCGTGTTCGGCAGGTGGTTCTGGCGTGTCTGGCAGGTGGTTCCGTTCTGTCCGATAGGCCGTTCCAGCATGTGCGGCACGTGCTTCTGGCACGTCTGAGAGGTGGTGCTGGCATGCCAGGCAGGTGATTCCGGAGTGTCGGGTAAGTGGTTCTGGTGTAGCCGGCAGTTCATTTTGGCGTGTCCAGTGCGTGGGTCCTGCGAGTCGAGCAGTTGGTTCGGGCGTGCTCGGCAGGTGGTCCAGTCTTGTCCGGCAGGTGGTTCCAGTCTGTCCAGGACGTGGTTCCAGCGTGTCCGGCACGTGGTTCTGATACGTCTGACAGGTGGTTCCTGCATGCCCGGCAGGAGATTCCTGTCTGTCCGCCAGGTGGTTCCCGCATAGCCAGCTGTTGATTTTGGCCTGTCCGGCAGGTGGTTCCGGCAAGTGGAGCAGGTGGCTCCGGCGTGCTCGGCAGGTGGTTCCGGCATGTCCAGCAGGTGGCTCCGGACTGTCCGGGAGGTGTTTCTGGCGTGCCCGGCATGTGCTTCCAGCACGTCTGAGAGCTGGTTCTGGCGTGGCCGGCAGGTGATTTTGCATGTCCGGCAGTGGTTCTGGCGGGTCGAGCCGGTGATTCCGGCGTGTCCGGCAGGTGGTTCCGGTCTGTCCGGGAGGTGGTTCCGGCGTGACCGGCACGTGGTTCCGGCACGCCTGAGAGGTGGTTCTATCATGCCCGGCAGGTGATTCCAGAGAGTCCACCAAGTGGTTTTGGCGTAGCCGGCACATGATTTTGGCATGTCCGGCAGGTGTTTCTGGTGAGTCGAGCAGGTGGTTCCGGCATGCTCGGCATGTGCTTCCGGAGTCTCCAGCACGTGATTCTGGTGTGTCTGACAGCTGGTTCCGGCATTTAAGGCAGATGATTCTGGAGTGTCCACCACGTGGTTCTGGCACGTCTGAGATGTGGTTCCAGCATGCCCGGCAGGTCATAACGGAGAGTCCTCCAAGTGGTTCTGGCGTAGCCCGCAGGTGATTTTGGTGTGTCTGGCAGGTGTTTCCGGCGTGCTCGGCAGGTGGTCCAGGCGTGTCCGGCAGGTGGTTCCAGTCTGTCCAGGACGTGGTTCCAGCGTGTCCGGCACGTGCTTCTGGCATGTCTGAGAGGTGGTTCCTGCAAGCCCGGCAGGTGATTCCGGACTCTCCGCCAGGTGGTTCCCGCATAGCCAGCTGTTGATTTTGGCCTGTCCGGCAGGTGCTTCCGGCGAGTCGAGCAGGTGGCTCCGGTGTGCTCGGCAGGTGGTTCCAGCATGTCTGGCAGGTGGTTCCGGTCTGTCTGGGAGGTGTTTCCGGAGTGGCTGGCATGTGCTTCCAGGACGTCTGAGAGGTGGTTCCGGAATGCGCGGCGGGTGATTCCGGAGTGTCCGCCAGGTGGTTCTGGCGTACCCGGCAGGTGATTTTGGCGTGTCCGGGAGGTGTTTCTGGCGAGTGGAACAGGTGTGTCTGGCATGTCTGGCAGGTGGTTCCGATCTGTCGGGGAGGTGCTTCTGGCGTCTCCGGCACGTGTTTCTGGCACATCTGACATGTGGTTCCGGAATGCCCCAAAGGTGATTCCGGTCTGTAAGGTAGGTGGTTACGGCGTGTGTGGCACGTGGTTCTGGTACGACTCAGAGGTGGTTGCGCATGCCCAACAGGTGATTCCGCACTGTCCGCCCGTGGTCCTGGCACGTCTGAGAGGTGGTTCCAGCATGCCCGGCAGGTCATCCCGGAGAGTCCTCCAAGTGGTTCTGGCATAGCCCGCAGGTGATTTTGGCGTGTCCGGCAGGTGGTTCCGTCGTGCTCGGCAGGTGGTTCAGGCGTTTCAAGCAGGTGGTTCCAGTCTGTCCAGTACGTGTTTCCAGCTTGTCCGACACGTGGTTCTGGTACGTCTGAGAGGTGGTTCCGCAATGGCTGGCAGGTGATTCCGGACTGTCAAACAGGTGGTTCTGGCATAGACAGCAGTTGATATTGGCCTGTCCGGCAGGTGGTTCCAGCGAGTCGAGCAGGTGGCTGTGGCGTGTTCGGCAGGTGGTTCTGGCGTGTCTGGCAGGTGGTTCCGTTCTGTCCGATAGGCCGTTCCAGCATGTGCGGCACGTGCTTCTGGCACGTCTGAGAGGTGGTGCTGGCATGCCAGGCAGGTGATTCCGGAGTGTCGGGTAAGTGGTTCTGGTGTAGCCGGCAGTTCATTTTGGCGTGTCCAGTGCGTGGGTCCTGCGAGTCGAGCAGTTGGTTCGGGCGTGCTCGGCAGGTGGTCCAGTCTTGTCCGGCAGGTGGTTCCAGTCTGTCCAGGACGTGGTTCCAGCGTGTCCGGCACGTGGTTCTGATACGTCTGACAGGTGGTTCCTGCATGCCCGGCAGGAGATTCCTGTCTGTCCGCCAGGTGGTTCCCGCATAGCCAGCTGTTGATTTTGTCCTGTCCGGCAGGTGGTTCCGGCAAGTGGAGCAGGTGGCTCCGGCGTGCTCGGCAGGTGGTTCCGGCATGTCCAGCAGGTGGCTCCGGACTGTCCGGGAGGTGTTTCTGGCGTGCCCGGCATGTGCTTCCAGCACGTCTGAGAGCTGGTTCTGGCGTGGCCGGCAGGTGATTTTGCATGTCCGGCAGTGGTTCTGGCGGGTCGAGCCGGTGATTCCGGCGTGTCCGGCAGGTGGTTCCGGTCTGTCCGGGAGGTGGTTCCGGCGTGACCGGCACGTGGTTCCGGCACGCCTGAGAGGTGGTTCTATCATGCCCGGCAGGTGATTCCAGAGAGTCCACCAAGTGGTTTTGGCGTAGCCGGCACATGATTTTGGCATGTCCGGCAGGTGTTTCTGGTGAGTCGAGCAGGTGGTTCCGGCATGCTCGGCATGTGCTTCCGGAGTCTCCAGCACGTGATTCTGGTGTGTCTGACAGCTGGTTCCGGCATTTAAGGCAGATGATTCTGGAGTGTCCACCACGTGGTTCTGGCACGTCTGAGATGTGGTTCCAGCATGCCCGGCAGGTCATAACGGAGAGTCCTCCAAGTGGTTCTGGCGTAGCCCGCAGGTGATTTTGGTGTGTCTGGCAGGTGTTTCCGGCGTGCTCGGCAGGTGGTCCAGGCGTGTCCGGCAGGTGGTTCCAGTCTGTCCAGGACGTGGTTCCAGCGTGTCCGGCACGTGCTTCTGGCATGTCTGAGAGGTGGTTCCTGCAAGCCCGGCAGGTGATTCCGGACTCTCCGCCAGGTGGTTCCCGCATAGCCAGCTGTTGATTTTGGCCTGTCCGGCAGGTGCTTCCGGCGCGTCGAGCAGGTGGCTCCGGTGTGCTCGGCAGGTGATTCCAGCATGTCTGGCAGGTGGTTCCGGTCTGTCTGGGAGGTGTTTCCGGAGTGGCTGGCATGTGCTTCCAGGACGTCTGAGAGGTGGTTCCGGAATGCGCGGCGGGTGATTCCGGAGTGTCTGCCAGGTGGTTCTGGCGTACCCGGCAGGTGATTTTGGCGTGTCCGGGAGGTGTTTCTGGCGAGTGGAACAGGTGTGTCTGGCATGTCTGGCAGGTGGTTCCGATCTGTCGGGGAGGTGCTTCTGGCGTCTCCGGCACGTGTTTCTGGCACATCTGACATGTGGTTCCGGAATGCCCCAAAGGTGATTCCGGTCTGTAAGGTAGGTGGTTACGGCGTGTGTGGCACGTGGTTCTGGTACGACTCAGAGGTGGTTGCGCATGCCCAACAGGTGATTCCGCACTGTCCGCCCGTGGTCCTGGCACGTCTGAGAGGTGGTTCCAGCATGCCCGGCAGGTCATCCCGGAGAGTCCTCCAAGTGGTTCTGGCATAGCCCGCAGGTGATTTTGGCGTGTCCGGCAGGTGGTTCCGTCGTGCTCGGCAGGTGGTTCAGGCGTTTCAAGCAGGTGGTTCCAGTCTGTCCAGTACGTGTTTCCAGCTTGTCCGACACGTGGTTCTGGTACGTCTGAGAGGTGGTTCCGCAATGGCTGGCAGGTGATTCCGGACTGTCAAACAGGTGGTTCTGGCATAGACAGCAGTTGATATTGGCCTGTCCGGCAGGTGGTTCCAGCGAGTCGAGCAGGTGGCTGTGGCGTGTTCGGCAGGTGGTTCTGGCGTGTCTGGCAGGTGGTTCCGTTCTGTCCGATAGGCCGTTCCAGCATGTGCGGCACGTGCTTCTGGCACGTCTGAGAGGTGGTGCTGGCATGCCAGGCAGGTGATTCCGGAGTGTCGGGTAAGTGGTTCTGGTGTAGCCGGCAGTTCATTTTGGCGTGTCCAGTGCGTGGGTCCTGCGAGTCGAGCAGTTGGTTCGGGCGTGCTCGGCAGGTGGTCCAGTCTTGTCCGGCAGGTGGTTCCAGTCTGTCCAGGACGTGGTTCCAGCGTGTCCGGCACGTGGTTCTGATACGTCTGACAGGTGGTTCCTGCATGCCCGGCAGGAGATTCCTGTCTGTCCGCCAGGTGGTTCCCGCATAGCCAGCTGTTGATTTTGTCCTGTCCGGCAGGTGGTTCCGGCAAGTGGAGCAGGTGGCTCCGGCGTGCTCGGCAGGTGGTTCCGGCATGTCCAGCAGGTGGCTCCGGACTGTCCGGGAGGTGTTTCTGGCGTGCCCGGCATGTGCTTCCAGCACGTCTGAGAGCTGGTTCTGGCGTGGCCGGCAGGTGATTTTGCATGTCCGGCAGTGGTTCTGGCGGGTCGAGCCGGTGATTCCGGCGTGTCCGGCAGGTGGTTCCGGTCTGTCCGGGAGGTGGTTCCGGCGTGACCGGCACGTGGTTCCGGCACGCCTGAGCGGTGGTTCTATCATGCCCGGCAGGTGATTCCAGAGAGTCCACCAAGTGGTTTTGGCGTAGCCGGCAGGTGATCTTGGCGTGTCCAGCAGGTGGTTTTGGCGAGTCGAGCAGGTGGTTCTCGAGTGCTCGGCAGGTGCTTCCGGTGTCATTGGCATGTGGTTCCGGCATGTCTGAGAGGTGGTTCCGGCATGCCCGGCAGGTGGTTCCGGAGTGTCTGCCGAGTGGTTCTGGAGCCAGCCTGGCAGGAGATTCCGAAGAGTTCACCAAATGGTTGTGGCGTAGCCGGCGGGTGATTTTGGCGTGTCAGGAAGGTGGTGCCGGCTAGTTGAGCAGGTGGATCAGGCGTGCCCGCCAGGGAGTTCAGGCGGGTCTGGCAGGTGGTTTCGGTCTGTTCGGGGAGTGGTTCCGGCATCTCAGGCACATGGTTCTGGCATGACTGACAGGTGGTTGCGGCTGGCCCGACAGGTGTTTCCGTAGTGTCCGCCAAGTGGTTCTGGCGTAGGTGAAAGGTGATGTTGGCGTGACCGTCAGGTGGTTCCAGGCAGCCCGGTAGGTGATTCCGGAGTGTCCGGCATGTGGTTCTGGCACCTCTGAGAGGTGGTTCCGGCATGCCCGGCAGGTGATTCCGGAGTGTCCGGCATGTGGTTCTGGCATCTCTGAGAGGTGGTTCCGGCATGCCCGGCAGGTGATACCGGAGTGTCCGGCATGTGGTTCTGGCACCTCTGAGAGGTGGTTCCGGCATGCCCGGCAGGTGATTCCGGAGTGTCCAGCATGTGGTTCTGGCACCTCGGAGAGGTGGTTCCGGCATGCCCGGCAGGTGATACCGGAGTGTCCGGCATGTGGTTCTGGCACCTCTGAGAGGTGGTTCCGGCATGCCCGACAGGTGATTCCGGAGTGTTCGCCAAGTGGTTCTGGCGTACCCGGCAGGTCATTTTGCATGTCCGGCGGTGGTTCCGGCGAGTCGAGCCGGTGGTTCCGGCGTGTCCAGCAGGTGTTTCCGGTCTGTTCGGCAGGTGGTTCTGGCGTGTCCGGCACAAGATTCTGGCACGTCTGAGAGTTGGGTCCGGCATGCCCGACAGGTGATTCCGGAGTGTCCGGCATGTGGTTCTGGCACCTCTGAGATGTGGGTCCGGCATGCCCGGCAGGTGATTCCGGAGTGTCCGGCATGTGGTTCTGGCACCTCAGAGAGGTGGTTCCGGCATGCCCGGCAGGTGGTTCCGGAGTGTCTGCCGCGTGGTTCTGGCGTTGTCGGCAGGTGATTCTGGCGTGTCCAGCTGGTGGTTAAGGGGGGTGGATCAGGGGGTTCCGGCATACTCGGCAGGTGGTACCGTCGTGTCCGGAACATGGTTCTGGCAAGTCTGAGAGGCGGTTCCGGCATGCCCGACAGGTGATTCCGGAGTGTCCGCCACGTGGTTCTGGCGTACCCGGCAGGTGATTTTGGCGTGTCTGGCAGGTGTTTCTTGCAAGTCGAGCATTTGGCTCAGGCCTGCTCAGCAGGTGATTCGGGCGTGTCTGGCACGTGCTTCTGGTGTGTCTGAGAGCTGGTTCTGGCATGTCCGGCAGATGATTCCGGAGTGTCCACCAAGTGGTTGTGGCATACCCGGCAGGTGATTTTAACGTGTCAAGTAGTTGGTTGCAGCGAGTCGAGTAGGTGGTTCCGGCGTGCTCGGCAGGTGGTTCAGGCGGGTCTGGCAGGTGGTTTTGGTCTGTTCGGGGTGTGGTTCCGGCATCTCAGGCACATGGTTCTGGCACGTCTGATAGGTGGTTCCGGCCGGCCTGAAAGGTGTTTCCATGGTGTCCGCCAAGTGGTTCTGGCATAGCTGGCAGGTGATGTTGGCGTGACCGGCAGGTGGTTCCAGCCAGCCCGGCAGGTGATTCCAAAGTGTTCACCAAATGGTTGTGGCGTAGCCGGCAGGTGATTTTGGCGTGTCCAGCAGGTGGTTTTGGCGAGTCGAGCAGGTGGTTCTGGCGTGCTCGGCAGGTGCTTCCAGTGTCATTGTCATGTGGTTCCGGCATGTCTGAGAGGTGGTTCCGGCATGCCCGGCAGGTGGTTCGGGACTCTCTGCCGAGTGGTTCTGGCGTAGTCGGCAGGTGATTCTGGCGTGTCCAGCAAGTGGTTCTGGGGAGTGGATCAGGTGGTTCCGGCATACTCGGCAGGTGGTACCGGCGTGTCCGGAACATGGTTCTGGCAAGTAAGAGAGGTGGTTCCGGCATGCCCCACAGGTGATTCCGGAGTGTTCGCCAAGTGGTTCTGGCGTAGCCGGCAGGTCATTTTGCATGTCTGGCGGTGGTTCTGGCTAGTCAACCCGGTCGTTCCGGCGTGTCCTGCAGGTGTTTCCGGTCTGTCCGGCACGTGGTTCTGGCGTGTCCGGCACGAGGTTCTGGCACGTCTGAGAGTTGGTTCCGGCATGCCCGACAGGTGATTCCCTAGTGTTCGCCAAGTGGTTCTGGCATAGCCGGCAGGTCACTTTGCATGTCCAGCAGTGGTTCCGGCGAGTCAAGCCCGTGGTTCCGGCGTTTCCGGCAGGTGTTTCCGGTCTGTCCGGCAGGTGGTTCTGGGGAGTGGATCAGGTGGTTCCGGCATACTCAGCAGGTGGTACCGGCGTGTCCGGAACATGGTTCTGGCAAGTCTGAGAGGTGGTTCCGGCATGCCCCGCAGGTGATTCCGGATTGTCCGGCATGTGGTTCTGGCACCTCTGAGAGGTGGTTCCGGCATGCCCGGCAGGTGATACTGGAGTATTCGCCAAGTGGTTCTGGCGTAGCCGGCAGGTGATTTAGCATGTCCGGCAATGGTTCCGGCGAGTCGAGCCGGTCGTTCCGGAATGTCCGGCAGGTGGTTCCAGCATTCCCTGCAGGTGATTCCGGAGTGTCCGGCATGTGGTTGTGGCACCTCTGAGAGGTGGTTCCGGCATGCCCGGCAGTTTGTTACGGAGTGTCTGCCGAGTGGTTCTGGCGTAGTCGGCAGGTGATTCTGGCGTGTCCAGCAGGTGGTTCTGGGGAGTGGATCAGGTGGTTCCGGCATACTCGGCAGGTGGTACCGGCGTGTCCAGAACATGGTTCTGGCAAGTCTGAGAGGTGGTTCCGGCATGCCCGACAGGTGATTCCGGAGTGTTCGCCATGTGGTTCTGGCATAGCCGGCAGGTGATTTTGCATGTCCGGCAATGGTTCCGGCGAGTCGAGCCGGTGGTTCCGGCATGTCCGGCAGGTGGTTCCGGCATGCCCGGCAGGTGATTCCGGAGTGTCCGGCATGTGGTTCTGGCACCTCTGAGAGGTGGTTCCGGCATGCCCGGCAGGTGATACCGGAGTGTTCGCCAAGTGGTTCTGGCGTAGCCGGCAGGTGATTTTGCATGTCCAGCAATGGTTCCGGCGAGTCGAGCCGGTTGTTCCGGAATGTCCGGCAGGTGGTTCTGGCATGTACAGCAGGTGGTTCCGGCATGTCCAGCACGTGGTTCCAGCATGCCCGGCAGGTGATTCCGGAGTGTCCGGCATGTGGTTCTGGCAGCTCTAAGAGGTGGTTCCGGAATGCCTGGCCTGTTATTCCGGAGTGTCTGCCGAGTGGTTCTGGCGTAGCCGGCAGTTGATTATGGCATGTCCACTAGGTGGTTCTGGGGAGTGGATCAGCTGGTTCCGGCATACTCGGCAGGTGGTACCGGCGTGTCCGGAACATGGTTCTGGCAAGTCTGAGAGGTGGTTCTGGCATGCCCGACAGGTGATTCCGGAGTGTTCGCCAAGTGGTTCTGGCGTAGCCGGCAGGTCATTTTGCATGTCCGGTGGTGGTTCCGGCGAGTCGAGCTGGTGGTTCCGGCGTGTCCAGCAGGTGTTTCCGGTCTGTCCGGCAGGTGGTTCTGGCGTGACCGGCACGAGGTTCTGGCACGTCTGAGAGTTGGTTCCCCCATGCCCGACAGGTGATTCCGGAGTGTCCGCCACGTGGTTTTGGCGTGTCTGGCAGGTGTTTCTTGCAAGTCGAGCATGTGGCTCAGGCATGTTCAGCAGGTGCTTCTGGCGTGTCCGGCACGTGGTTCTAGTTTGTCAGAGGGCTGGTTCTGGCATTTCCGGCAGATGATTCCGGAGTGTCCACCAAGTGGTTCTGGTAGACCTGGCAGGTGATTTTGGCGTGTCTGGAAGGTGGTTCCGGCTAGTTCAGCCGGTTGATCAGGCGTGGTCGCCAGGGGGTTCAGGCGGGTCTGGCAGGTGGTTTCGGTCTGTTCGGGGTGTGGTTCCGGCATCTCAGGCACATGTTTCTGGCATGTCTGAGAGGTGGTTCCGGCCGGCCCTACAGGTGATTCCGGAGTGTCCGCCAAGTGGTTCCGGCATAGCTGAAAGGTGATGTTGGCGTGACCGGCAGGTGGTTCCAGCCAGCCCGGCAGTTGATTCCTGAGTGTCTGCTGAATGGTTATGGCGTCTCCGGCAGGTGATTTTGGCGTGTCCAGCAGGTGGTTCCGGCGAGCTCGGCAGGTGGTACCGGCGTGTCCGGAACATGGTTCTGGCACGTCTGAGAGATGGTTCCGGCATGCCCGGCAGGTGATTCCGGAGTGTCCGGCATGTGGTTCTGGCACCTCTGAGAGGTGGTTCCGGCATGCCCGGCAGGTGATACCGGAGTGTCCGGCATTTGGTTCTGGCACCTCTGAGAGGTGGTTCCGGAATGCCTGGCATGTGATTCCGGAGTGTCTGCCAAAGTGGTTCTGGCGTAGCCGGCATGTGATTTTGGGGTGTCCAGCAGGTGGTTTTGGCGAGTTGAGCAGGTGGTTCTGGCATGCTCGGCAGGTGCTTCCGGTGTCATTGGCATGTGGTTCCGGCATTTCTGAGAGGTGGTTCCGCCATGCACGGCAGGTGATTCCGGAGTGTCCGTCATGTGGTTCTTGCACCTCTGAGAGGTGGGTCCGGCATGCCCGACAGGTGATTCCGGAGTGTCCAGCATGTGGTTCTGGCACCTCTGAGAGGTGGTTCCAGCATGCCCGGCAGGTGGTTCCGGAGTGTCTGCCGAGTGGTTCTGGCGTAGTCGGCAGGTGATTCTGGCGTGTCCAGCTGGTGGTTGTGGGGAGTGGATCAGGTGGTTCTGGCATACTCGTCAGGTGGTACCGGCGTGTCCGGAACATGGTTCTGGCAAGTCTGAGAGGTGGTTCCGGCATGCCCGACTGGTGATTCCGGAGTGTTCGCCAACTGGTTCTGGAGTACCCGGCAGGTCATTTTGCATGTCCGGCGGTGGTTCCGGCGAGTTGAGCCGGTGGTTACGGCGTGTCCAGCAGGGGTTTCCGGTCTGTCCGGCAGGTGTTTCTGGCGTGACTGGCACGAGGTTCTGGCACGTCTGAGAGTTGGTTCCGGCATGCCCGACGGGTGATTCCGGAGTGTCCGCCACGTGGTTCTGGCATACCCGGCAGGTGATTTTGGCGTGTCTGGCAGGTGTTTCTTGCAAGTCGAGCATTTGGCTCAGGCATGCTCAGCAGGTGCTTCCGGCGTGTCCGGCCCGTGGTTCCGGTGTGTCTGAGGCGTGGTTCTGGCATGTCCGGCAGGTGATTCCGGAGTGTCCGGCATGTGGTTCTGGCACCTCTGAGAGGTGGTTCCGGAATGCCTGGCATGTGATTAAGGAATGTCTGCCAAGTGGTTCTGGCATTGCCGGCAGTTGATTTTGGCGTGTCCACTAGGTGGTTCTGGGGAGTGGATCAGCTGGTTCCGGCATACTCGGCGGGTGGTACCGGCGTGTCCAGAACATGGTTCTGGCAAGTCTGAGAGGTGGTTCCGGCAGGCCCGACAGGTGATTCCGGAGCGTCCGCCAAGTGTTTCTGGCGTAGCCGTCAGGTGATTTTGGCATGTCCGACAGGTGTATCTTGCGAGTCGAGCAGATGGCTCAGGCATGCTCAGCTGGTGCTTCCGGCGTCTCTTGCACGTGGTTCTGGTGTGTCAGAGAGCTGGTTCTGGCATGTCCGGTAGATGATTCCGGAGTGTCCACCAAGTGGTTCTGGTATACCTGGCAGGTGATTTTGGCGTGTCAGGAAGTTGGTTCAGGCTAGTTGAGCAGGCGGATCAGGCGTGCTCGCCAGGGGGTTCAGGCGGGTCTGGCAGGTGGTTTCGGTCTGTTCGCGGAGTGGTTCTGGCATCTCAGGCACATCGTTCTGGCAAGTCTGAGAGGTGGTTCCGGCATGCCCGACTGGTGATTCCGGAGTGTTCGCCAACTGGTTCTGGAGTAGCCGGCAGGTCATTTTGCATGTCCGGTGGTGGTTCCGGCGAGTTGAGCCGGTGGTTCCGGCGTGTCCAGCTGGGGTTTCCGGTCTGTCCGGCAGGTGTTTCTGGCGTGACTGGCACGAGGTTCTGGCACGTCTGAGAGTTGGTTCCGGCATGCCCGACGGGTGATTCCGGAGTGTCCGCCACGTGGTTCTGGCATACCCGGCAGGTGATTTTGGCGTGTCTGGCAGGTGGTTCTTGCAAGTCGAGCATTTGGCTCAGGCATGCTCAGCAGGTGCTTCCGGCGTGTCCGGCCCGTGGTTCCGGTGTGTCTGAGAGGTGGTTCTGGCATGTCCGGCAGGTGATTCCGGAGTGTCCGGCATGTGGTTCTGGCACCTCTGAGAGCTGGTTCCGGCATGCCCGGCAGGTGATACCGGAGTGTTCGCCAAGTGGTTCTGGCGTAGCCGGCAGTTGATTTTGGCGTGTCCACTAGGTGGTTCTGGGGAGTGGAGCAGCTGGTTCCGGCATACTCGGCAGGTGGTACCGGCGTGTCCAGAACATGGTTCTGGCAAGTCTGAGAGGTGGTTCCGGCATGCCCCGCAGGTGATTCCGAAGTGTTCGCCAAGTGGTTCAGGCATAGCCGGCAGGTGATTTTGCATGTCCGGCAATGGTTCCGGCGATTCGAGCCGCTGGTTCCGGCATGTCCGGCAGGTGATTCCGGCATGTCCAGCAGGTGGTTCTGGGGAGTGGATCATGTGGTTCCGGCATGCCCGGCAGGTGAATCTGGAGTGTCCGGCATGTGATTCTGGCGCCTCTGAGAGGTTGTTCTCGCATGCCCGGCAGGTGATACCGGAGTGTCCGGCATTTGGTTCTGGCACCTCTGAGAGGGGGTTCCGGGATGCCTGGCATGTGATTCCGGAGTGTCTGCCAAGTGGTTCTGGCGGATCCAGCAGGTGTTTCCTGTCTTTCCGGCAGGTGGTTCTGGCGTGTCCGCCACGAGGTTATGGCACGTCTGAGCGTTGGTTCCGGCATGTCCGGCAGATGATTCCGGAGTGTCCACCAAGTGGTTTTTGCATACCCGGCAGGTGATTTTAGCGTGTCAGGTAGGTGGTTCCAGCGAGTCGAGTAGGTGGTTCCGGCGTGCTCGGCAGGTGGTTCAGGCGGGTCTGCCAGGTGGTTTCGGTCTGTTCGGGGAGTAGTTCCGGCATCTCAGGCACATGGCTTTGGCATGTCTGAGAGGTGGTTCCGGCCGGCCGGAGAGGTGTTTCCGGAGTGTCTACCGTGTGGTTCTGGAGTTGCCGGCAGGTGATCTTGGCGTGTCCAGCAGGTGGTTCCGGCGAGCTCGGCTGGTGGTACCGGCGTGTCTGGAACATGGTTCTGGCACGTCTGAGAGATGGTTCCGGCATGCCCGGCAGGTGATTCCGGAGTCTCCGGCATTTGGTTCTGGAACCTCTGAGAGATGGTTCCTGAATGCCTGGCCTGTGATTCCGGAGTGTCTGCCGAGTGGTTCTCGCGTAGCCGGCAGTTGATTTTGGCGTGTCCACTAGGTGGTTCTGGGGAGTGGATCAGCTGGTTCCGGCATACTCGGCATGTGGTACCGGCGTGTCCAGAACATGGTTCTGGCAAGTCTGAGAGGTGGTTCCGGCACGCCCGACAGGTGATTCCGGAGCGTCCGCCAAGTGTTTCTGGCGTACCCGGCAGGTGATTTTCGCCTGTCCGACAGGTGTATCTTGCGAGTCGAGAAGGTGGCTGAGGCATGCTCAGCTGGTGCTTCCGGCGTCTCTGGCACGTGGTTCTGGTGTGTCTGAGAGCTGGTTCCGTCATGTCCGGCAGATGATTCCGGAGTGTCCACCAAGTGATTGTGGCATACCCGGCAGGTGATTTTAGCGTGTCAGGTAGGTGGTTCCAGTGAGTCGAGTAGGTGGTTCCGGTGTGCTCGGCAGGTGGTTCAGGCGGGTCTGGCAGAAGGTTTCGGTCTGTTCGGGGTGTGGTTCCGGCATCTCAGGCACATGGTTCTGGCACGTGTGAGAGGTGGTTCCTTCCGGCCCGACAGGTGTTCCCATGGTGTCCGCCAAGTGGTTCTGGCATAGCTGGCAGGTGATGTTGGCGTGACCGGCAGGTGGTTCCAGACAGCCCGGCAGGTGATTCCGAAGAGTTCACCAAATGGTTGTGGCGTAGCCGGCAGGTGATTTTGGCGTGTCCAGCAGGTGGTTTTGGCGAGTCGAGCAGGTGGTTCTCGAGTGCTCGGCAGGTGCTTCCGGTGTCATTGGCATGTGGTTCCGGCATGTCTGAGAGGTGGTTCCGGCATGCCCGGCAGGTGGTTCCGGAGTGTCTGCCGAGTGGTTCTGGAGCCAGCCTGGCAGGAGATTCCGAAGAGTTCACCAAATGGTTGTGGCGTAGCCGGCGGGTGATTTTGGCGTGTCAGGAAGGTGGTTCCGGCTAGTTGAGCAGGTGGATCAGGCGTGCCCGCCAGGGGGTTCAGGCGGGTCTGGCAGGTGGTTTCGGTCTGTTCGGGGAGTGGTTCCGGCATCTCAGGCACATGGTTCTGGCACGTCTGAGAGGTGGTTGCGGCTGGCCCGACAGGTGTTTCCGTAGTGTCCGCCAAGTGGTTCTGGCGTAGGTGAAAGGTGATGTTGGCGTGACCGGCAGGTGGTTCCAGGCAGCCCGGTAGGTGATTCCGGAGTGTCCGGCATGTGGTTCTGGCACCTCTGAGAGGTGGTTCCGGCATGCCCGGCAGGTGATTCCGCAGTGTCCGGCATGTGGTTCTGGCATCTCTGAGAGGTGGTTCCGGCATGCCCGGCATGTGGTTCCGGAGAGTCTGCCGAGGGGTTCTGGCGTAGCCAGCAGGTAATTTTGGCGTGTCCAGCAGGTGGTTTTGGCGAGTCGAGCAGGTGGTTCTGGCGTGCTCGGCAGGTGCTTCCGGTGTCATTGGCATGTGGTTCCGGCATGTCTGAGAGGTGGTTCCGCCATGCCCGGCAGGTGATTCCGGAGTGTTCGCCAAGTGGTTCTGGCGTAGCCGGCAGGTGATTTTGCATGTCCGGCAATGGTTCCGGCGTGTCGAGACGGTGGTTCCGGCATGTCCAGCAGGTGGTTCCGGCATGCCCGGCAGGTGATTCCGGAGTGTCCGGCATGTGGTTGTGGCACCTCTGAGAGGTGGTTCCGGCATGCCCGGCAGGTGATACCGGAGTGTCCGGCATTTGGTTCTTGCCCCTCTGTGAGGTGGTTCCGGAATGCCTGGCAGGTGATTCCCGAGTGTCTGCCGAGTGGTTTTGGCGTAGCCGGCAGGTGATTTTGGCGTGTCCAGCAGGTGGTTCCGGCGAGCTCGGCAGGTGATTCCGGAGTGTCCGGCATGTGGTTCTGGCACCTCTGAGAGGTGGTTCCGGCATGCCCGGCAGGTGGTTCCGGAGTGTCTGCCGAGTGGTTCTGGCGTAGCCGGCAGGTGATTCTGGCATGTCCAGCAGGTGGTTCTGGGGAGTGGATCAGGTGGTTCCGGCATAATCGGCAGGTGGTACCGGCGTGTCCTGAACATGGTTCTGGCAAGTCTGAGAGGTGGTTCCGGCATGCCCTACAGGTGATTCCGGAGTGTTCGCCATGTGGTTCTGGCATAGTCGGCAGGTTATTTTGCATGTCCGGCGGTGGTTCTGGCGAGTCGAGCCGGTGGTTCCGGCGTGTCCAGCAGGTGTTTCCGGTCTGTCCGGCAGGTGGTTCTGGCGTGACCGGCATGTGGTTCTGGCACCTCTGAGAGGTGGTTCCGGCATGCCCGGTTGGTGATTCCGGAGTGTCCGGCATGTTGTTCTGGCACCTCTGAGAGGTGGTTCCGGCATGCCCTGTAGGTGGTTCCGGAGTGTCTGCCGTGTGGTTCTGGCGTAGTCGGCAGGTGATTCTGGCGTGTCCAGCAGGTGGTTGTGGGGAGTGGATCAGGTGGTTCCGCCATACTCGGCAGGCGGTACCGGCGTGTCCGGAACATGGTTCTGGCAAGTCTGAGAGTCGGTTCCGGCATGCCCGACAGGTGATTCCGGAGTGTTCGCCAAGTGGTTCTGGCGTAGCCGGCAGGTCATTTTGCATGTCCGGCGGTGGTTCCGGCGAGTCGAGCCGGTGGTTCCGGCGTGTGCGGCAGGTGGTTCTGGCGTGACCGGCACGAGGTTCTGGCACGTCTGAGAGTTGGTTCCGGCATGCCCGACAGGTCATTACGGAGTGTCCGCCACATGGTTCTGGCGTACCCGGCAGGTGATTTTGGCGTGTCTGGCAGGTGTTTCTTGCAAGTCGAGCTTTTGGCTCAGCCATGATCAGCAGGTGCTTCCGGCGTGTCCGGAACGTGGTTCTGGTGTGTCAGAGGGCTGGTTCAGGCATTTCTGGCAGATGATTCTGGAGTGTCCTCGAAGTGGTTCTGGTAGACGTGGCATGTGATGTTGGCGTGTCTGGAAGGTGGTTCCGGCTAGTTGAGCAGGTGGATCAGGCGTGCTCGCCAGGGGGTTCAGGCGGGTCTGACAGGTGGTTTCGGTCTGTTCGGGGTGTGGTTCCGGCATCTCAGGCACATGGTTCTGGCACGTCTGAGAGGTGGTTGCGGCCGGCCCGACAGGTGTTTCCGGAGTGTCCGCCAATTGGTTCTGGCGTAGCTGAAACGTGATGTTGGCGTGACGGGCAGGTGGTTCCAGCCAGCCCGGCAGGTGATTCCGGAGTGTCTGCCGAGTGGTTCTGGCGTAGCCAGCATGTGATTTTGGCGTGTCCAGCAGGTGGTTCCGGCGAGCTCGGCAGGTGGTACCGGCGTGTCCGGAACATGGTTCTGGCACGCCTGAGAGATGGTCCCGGCATGCCCGGCAGGTGACTTGGAGTGTCCGGCATGTGGTTCTGGCACCTCTGAGAGGTGGTTCCGGCATGCCCGGCAGGTGATACCGGAGTGTCCAGCATTTGGTTCTGGCACCTGTGAGAGGTGGTTCCGGAATGCCCGGCAGGTGATTCCGGAGTGTCTGCCGAGTGGTACTGGCGTAGCCGGCAGGTGATTTTGGCGTGTCAACTAGGTGGTTCTGGGGAGTGGATCAGCTGGTTCCGGCTTACTCGGCAGGTGGTACCGGCGTGTCCAGAACATGGTTCTGGCATGTCTGAGAGGTGGTTCCGGCACGCCCGACAGGTGATTCCGGAGCGTCCGCCAAGTGTTTCTGGCGTACCCGGCAGGTGATTTTGGGATGTCCGACAGGTGTTCCTTGGGAGTCGAGCAGGTGGCTCAGGCATGCTCAGCTTGTGCTTCCGGCGTCTCTGGCACGTGGTTCTGGCGTGTCTGAGAGCTGGTTCTGGCATGTCCGGCGGATGATTCCGGAGTGTCCACCAAGTGTTTCTGGTAGACCTGGCAGGTGATTTTGGCGTGTCAGGAAGGTGGTTCCAGCTAGTTGAGCAGGTGGATCAGGCGTGCTCGCCAGGGGGTTCAGGCGGGTCTGGCAGGTGGTTTCGGTCTGTTCGGGGTGTGGTTCCGGCATCTCAGGCACATGGTTCTGGCACGTCTGAGAGGTGGTTGCGGCCGGCCCGACAGGTGTTTCCGGAGTGTCCGATAAATGGTTCTGGCGTAGCTGAAAGGTGATGTTGGCGTGACCGGCAGGTGGTTCCAGCCATCCCGGCAGGTGATTCCGGAGTGTCTGCCGTGTGGTTCTGGCGTAGCCAGCAGGTGATTTTGGCGTGTCCAGCAGGTGGTTCCGGTGAGCTCGGCAGGTGGTACCGGCGTGACCGGAACATGGTTCTGGCACGTCTGAGAGATGGTTCCAGCAGGTGATTCCGGAGTGTCCGGCATGTGGTTCTGGCACTTCTGAGAGGTGGTTCCGGCATGCCCGGCAGGTGGTTCCGGAGTGTCTGACGAGTGGTTCTGGCGTAGTCGGCAGTGGATTCTGGCGTGTCCAGCAGGTGGTTCTGGGGAGTGGATCAGGTGGTTCCGGCATTCTCGGCAGGTGGTACCGGCGTGTCCGATACATGCTACTGGCAACTCTGAGAGGTGGTTCCGGCATGCCCGACAGGTGATTCCGGAGTGTTCGCCAAGTGGTTCTGGCATAGCCGGCAGGTCACTTTGCATGTCCAGCGGTGGTTCCGGCGAGTCGAGCCCGTGGTTCCGGCGTTTCCGGCAGGTGTTTCCGGTCTGTCCGGCAGGTGGTTCTGGCGTGACAGGCACGAGGTTCTGGCACGTCTGAAAGATGGTTCCGGCATGCCCGACAGGTGATTCCGGAGTGTCCGCCACGTGTTTCTGGCGTACCTGGCAGGTGATTCTGGCGTGTCTGGCAGGTGTTTCTTGCAAGTCGAGCATGTGGCTCAGGCATGATCAGCAGGTGCTTCCGGCGTGTCCGGCACGCGATTCTGGTGTGTCAGAGGGCTGGTTCTGGCGTTTCCGGCAGATGATTCCGGAGTGTCCACCAAGTGGTTCTGGTAGACCTGGCAGGTGATTTTGGCGTGTCTGGAAGGTGGTTCCGGCTAGTTGAGCTGGTGGATCATGCGTGCTCGCCAGGTGGTTCAGGCGGGTCTGGCAGGTGGTTTCGGTCTGTTCGAGGTGTGGTTCCGGCATCTCAGGCACATGGTTCTGGCACGTCTGATAGGTGGTTCCGGCCGGCCCGACAGGTGTTTCCGGAGTGTCCGCCAAGTGGTTCTGGCGTAGCTGAAAGGTGATGTTGGCGTGACCGGCAGGTGGTTCCAGCCAGCCCGGCAGGTGATTCCGGAGTGTGCGGCATGTGGTTATGGCACCTCTGAGAGATGGTTCCGGCATGCCCGGCAGGTGATTCCGGAGTGTCTGCCACGTGGTTCTGGCGTAGCCGGCAGGTGATTTTGGCATGTCCAGCAGGTGGTTTTGGCGAGTCGAGCAGGTGGTTCTGGCGTGCTCGGCAGGTGCTTCCGGTGTCATTGGCATGTGGTTCCGGCATGTCTGAGAGGTGGTTCCGCCATGCCCGGAGGGTGATTCCGGAGTGTTCGCCAAGTGGTTCTGGCGTAGCCAGCAGGTGATTTTGCATGTCCCGCAATGGTTCCGGCGAGTCGAGCCGGTGGTTCCGGCATTTCCAGCAGGTGGTTCCGGCATGCCCGGCAGGTGATTCCTGAGTGTCCGGCATGTGGTTCTGGCACCTCTGAGAGGTGGTTCCGGCATGCCCGGCAGGTGATTCCGGAGTGTCTGCCGAGTGGTTCTGGCGTAGCCGGCAGGTGATTTGGCATGTCCGGCAATGTTTCCGGCGAGTCGAGCCGGTGGTTCCGGAATGTCCGGCAGGTCGTTACGGCATGTCCGGCAGGTGGTTCCGGCATGTCCAGCACGTGGTTCCAGCATGCCCGGCAGGTGATTCCGGAGTGTCCAGCATGTGGTTCTGGCACCTCTGAGAGGTGGTTCCGGCATGCCCGTCAGTTGGTTACGGAGTGTCTGCCGAGTGGTTCTGGAGTAGCCGGCAGGTGATTCTGGCGTATCCAGCAGGTGGTTCTGGGGAGTGGATCAGGTGGTTCCGGCATACTCGGCAGGTGGTACGGGCGTGTCCGGAACATGGTTCTGGCAAGTCTGAGAGGTGGTTCCGGCATGCCCAACAGGTGATTCCGGAGTGTTCGCCAAGTGGTTCTGGCGTAGCCGGCAGGTCATTTCGCATGTCCGGCGGTGGTTCCAGCGAGTCGAGCCGGTGGTTCCGGCATCTCCGGCAGGTGGTTCCGGCATGCCCGGCAGGTGATTCCGGAGTGTCCGGCATGTGGTTCTGGCACCTCTGAGAGGTGGCTCCGGCATGCCCGGCAGGTGATAACGGAGTGACTGCCATTTGGTCCTGGCACCTCTGAGAGGTGGTTCCGGAATGCCTGGCATGTGATTCCGGAGTGTCTGCCGAGTGGTTCTGGCGTTGCCGGCAGGTGATTTTGGCGTGTCCACTAGGTGGTTCTGGGGAGTGGAGCAGCTGGTTCCGGCTTACTCGGCAGGTTGTACCGGCGTGTCCAGAACATGGTTCTGGCAAGTCTGAGAGGTGGTTCCGGCACGCCCGACAGGTGATTCCGGAGCGTCCGCCAAGTGTTTCTGGCATACCCGGCAGGTGATTTTGGCATGTCCGACAGGTGTTTCTTGCGAGTCGAGCAGGTGGCTCAGGCATGCTCAGCTAGTGCTTCCGGCGTCTCTGGCACGTGGTTCTGGTGTGTCTGAGAGCTGGTTCTGGCATGTCCGGCAGATGATTCCGGAGTGTCCACCAAGTGGTTCTGGTATACCTGGCAGGTGATTTTGGCGTGTCAGGAAGGTGGTTCCGGCTAGTTGAGCAGGTGGATCAGGCGTGCTAGCCAGGGGGTTCAGGCGGGTCTGGCAGGTGGTTTCGGTCTGTTCGGGGAGTGGTTCCGGCATCTCAGGCACATGGTTCTGGCACGTCTGAGAGGTGGTTGCGGCCGGCCCGACAGGTGTTTCCGGAGTGTCCGCCAAGTGGTTCTGGTGTAGCTGAAAGGTGATGTTGGCGTGACCGGCAGGTGGTTCCAGCCAGCCCGGCAGGTGATTCCGGAGTGTCTGCCGAGTGGTTCTGGTGTAGCCGGCAGGTGACTTTGGCGTGTCCAGCAGGTGGTTCCGGCGAGCTCGGCAGGTGGTACCGGCGTGTCCGGAACATGGTTCTGGCACGTCTGAGAGATGGTTCCGGCATGCCCGGCAGGTGATTCCGGAGTGTCCGGCATGTGGTTCTGGCACCTCTGAGAGGTGGTTCCGGCATGCCCGGCAGGTGATACCGGAGTGTCCGGCATTTGGTTCTGGCACCTCTGAGAGGTGGTTCCGGAATGCCTGGCATGTGATTCCGGAGTGTCTGCCAAAGTGGTTCTGGCGTAGCCGGCATGTGATTTTGGGGTGTCCAGCAGGTGGTTTTGGCGAGTTGAGCAGGTGGTTCTGGCATGCTCGGCCGGTGCTTCCGGTGTCATTGGCATGTGGTTCCGGCATTTCTGAGAGGTGGTTCCGCCATGCACGGCAGGTGATTCCGGAGTGTCCGGCATGTGGTTCTTGCACCTCTGAGAGGTGGGTCCGGCATGCCCGACAGGTGATTCCGGAGTGTCCAGCATGTGGTTCTGGCACCTCTGAGAGGTGGTTCCGGCATGCCCGGCAGGTGGTTCCGGAGTGTCTGCCGAGTGGTTCTGGCGTAGTCGGCAGGTGATTCTGGCGTGTCCAGCTGGTGGTTGTGGGGAGTGGATCAGGTGGTTCTGGCATACTCGTCAGGTGGTACCGGCGTGTCCGGAACATGGTTCTGGCAAGTCTGAGAGGTGGTTCCGGCATGCCCGACTGGTGATTCCGGAGTGTTCGCCAACTGGTTCTGGAGTAGCCGGCAGGTCATTTTGCATGTCCGGTGGTGGTTCCGGCGAGTTGAGCCGGTGGTTCCGGCGTGTCCAGCAGGGGTTTCCGGTCTGTCCGGCAGGTGTTTCTGGCGTGACTGGCACGAGGTTCTGGCACGTCTGAGAGTTGGTTCCGGCATGCCCGACGGGTGATTCCGGAGTGTCCGCCATGTGGTTCTGGCATACCCGGCAGGTGATTTTGGCGTGTCTGGCAGGTGTTTCTTGCAAGTCGAGCATTTGGCTCAGGCATGCTCAGCAGGTGCTTCCGGCGTGTCCGGCCCCTTGTTCCGGTGTGTCTGAGAGGTGGTTCTGGCATGTCCGGCTGGTGATTCCGGAGTGTCCGGCATGTGGTTCTGGCACCTCTGAGAGCTGGTTCCGGCATGCCCGGCAGGTGATACCGGAGTGTTCGCCAAGTGGTTCTGGCGTAGCCGGTAGTTGATTTTGGCGTGTCCACTAGGTGGTTCTGGGGAGTGGAGCAGCTGGTTCCGGCATACTCGGCAGGTGGTACCGGCGTGTCCAGAACATGGTTCTGGCAAGTCTGAGAGGTGGTTCCGGCACGCCCGACAGGTGATTCCGGAGCGTCCGCCAAGTGTTTCTGGCGTACCCGGCAGGAGATTTTGGCATGTCCGACAGGTGTTTCTTGCAAGTCGAACAGGTGGCTGAGGCATGCTCAGCTGGTGCTTCCGGCGTCTCTGGCACGTGGTTCTGGTGTGTCTGAGAGCTGGTTCTGGCATGTCCGGCAGATGATTCCGGAGTGTCCACCAAGTGCTTCTGGTACCTGGCAGGTGATTTTGGCTTGTCAGGAAGGTGGTTCCCGCTAGTTGAGCAGGTGGATCAGGCGTGCTCGCCAGGGGGTTCAGGCGGGTCTGGCAGGTGGTTTCGGTCTGTTCGGGGAGTGGTTCCGGCATTCTCAGGCACATGGTTCTGGCACGTCTGAGAGGTGGTTGGGGCCGGCCCGACAGGTGTTTCCGGAGTGTCCGCCACGTGGTTCTGGCGTACCCGGCAGGTGATTTTGGCGTGTCTGGGAGGTGTTTCTTGCAAGTCGTGCATTTGGCTCAGGCATGATCAGCAGGTGCTTCCGGCGTGTCTGGCACGTGGTTCTGCTGTGTCTGAGAGCTGGTTCTGGCATGTCCGGCCGATGATTCCGGAGTGTCCACCAAGTGGTTGTGGCATACCCGGCAGGTGATTTTAGCGTGTCAGGTAGGTGGTTCCGGCGACTCGAGTAGGTGGTTCCGGCGTGCTCGGCAGGTGGTTCAGGCTGGTCTGGCAGGTGGTTTCGGTCTGTTCGGGGTGCGGTTCCGGCATCTCAGGCACATGGATCTGGCACGTCTGATAGGTGGTTCCGGCCGTCCGGACAGGTGTTTCCATGGTGTCCGCCAAGTGGTTCTGGCATAGCTGGCAGGTGATGTTGGAGTGACCGGCAGGTGGTTCCAGCCAGCCCGGCAGGTGATTCTGAAGAGTTCACCAAATGGTTGTGGCGTAGACGGCAGGTGATTTTGGCGTGTCCAGCAGGTGGTTTTGGCGAGTG